>NW_017305667.1:205332-222806 GCF_001594115.1 Trachymyrmex septentrionalis
ACTGTTTGCGGAGTTGAAACAGAGACAGGTCGACCTGGACGTTGATCATCTTCGGTGCTCTCTCGGCCTTCAGAAAACCGTTTATACCATTCGAAAACACGCGCACGAGATAGAGAATTCTCACCATAGGCCTCTTTCAACAACTTATAGCACTCAGTCGGAGTTTTTTTTAATTTAACGAGAAATTTCACATTGATCCGTTGCTCGTGTTTTTCGTCACACATTGTTATCGGCACGAGAAAAAAACAAGTTCGTTTCTAACCTCTATAGAAAAAATACTACTACTGCGACAAAAACGTGTTTTCGTATTGGAATAGTAGACACTTCCAGCTATCCAACGCTGCATTCGGTTCCCACCCTATCCCTCTAGGACGCCTTCTGCGCGCGCAGTCTCGTTATTTAATAGCCAGACCTCGTAAGATGTGTTTTAATTATGTTACGTCCAAGCTCCGGAAAATGGATTTAAAGAGAGAAAGGAATAGAAAGAATGAAGTGTGGAAGGACGGACAGACTCTTGTCTTGTATCCCCACAGAAGCAAATACCGCGAGTCGAACGCACCCTTTTTATTGCTCGCTTCGGAATATGGGTCAACGTCTCGTAAAGACGCTAGGACACCTGTTTCCTATGAGCGATACGATCGTCAGTCCGAATTTCGAGTCAGGGAAATTCCTTTAATTTGGGAATGGACTACGTACTAGCTCTAAAAGGACAAGGTTTAATGATTACGAGGTTTTATTAGGGGGTTTTAAAAGTGAATGACGAGAGCGAGAGGAATAATTAGTAACATTATTTATTGTAGCTAACTAACAGATAAGGAAAACACGCGGTTATATGATAATATTTATTATATCTAATCTAATTAATAATTAATATTAATCTAATCTATACATTGCTACAGTTACTGACGCAACAGTATTATCTATTCTATAACGGCTATACATTGTATGTATACACTGTGTTAGAGGGGGAATCGGATAGGTTTTGCTTAATCTATTTCATGGATGGAAGCGGAGCAAGGAGGGAAAAGATTATAGAAGAATTTCACTGGAATGGATTGGCGGAATTCGGGAGGAATACAGAGATATAGGATGCTGAGTGTTGGTCGGTGATGGCATTCCGGATTTCCTCAAGATCGAAATAATGAGGGCCGATTGTGTAGGCCCCCTCAGGGATAGATGCGATAGTAGCCCGCGGGAATTGACTGATGAGTGACTCGACGAGATGTCACTTTCTAGGATTGGGAAATAAGATCTAGGTGGAGGCGGAGGAATTTCCTCTAAGAACTCCTCGCTGTCTGTGGAGTTCGTCGGCAACGGAATTTCTTTGGGAGAAATTGGGATAGGATTGACCGACGAATCGGGTGATAGTGGGGAAGTATCGGAAAAGATTCGCTCCGTCAATGCGTCCGAAAACGCGGGTGACAGATATTAAGGAGAGGAGTTTGCGGGGGAGGTGAAGGTGTTTGAGGGGGAGGCGAAGGTGGTTGAGGGGGAGGTATAACCTCTAACTGGTTAGGTATAGCCGGCGAAGTCGGAGGTGACGAGGGTGATAGTGGTAAATAGTCCTCGGCCGGGCGACTCTGATCTCGCGAACCCCCAAGGTATCTCCGGAACTCTTCGTCCAACAGTCCGCGCTTCTCGATAGGCCCGGCTTCTAAGCCATCCCTTGTAGGGACGGTTTAGACGCGGCATTATAATTTAATGTAAATTATAGCAGATGCTTATTTATATATACTCGTGTGTGTGTGTGTGCGTGCGTGCGTGCGTGCGTGCGTGCGTGCATGCGTGCGTGCGTGCGTGTGTGTGGGTCAGAATGGGACTTACTGTTATTCTGCGGATGAGGATGGATCCAACGGCCCAATTTCTTTAGTGATCCCAGCACTCCACGGAGGGTTGCCACTCGGATGTGAAAGCTCCGGATGAGTTGCACAATACGGTTAAGTCTCACTCCGTGTTACGCACTCTTACTGGAAGACCGGTACAGTGTTATAAACCGGTAAAGTGTATATACGGAGTGTTGTGCTTACGGAGTGGCAGAATAACTTTAAACGATCGGAGGTTATGAACCGGCAGAGAGAAATTTGACTCGCAGAGTAAGTGGTTGGAAGTTGAAGTTATAATTGAGACCGGCAGCGTAACGTTTGGAAATTGACTGACAACTGACCGTCCTCTTGTGGAGGACCTCTTTTTATATTGACAAGTTAGTGATGCCGAGTGCAGAGCTCGCGTGTTGGTCTAATCTAGAAGATTAAGGATATTAAGATTAAGGATATCGGTTGTGAAATGGGATACAGAGTGGTATGTGTCTAAGTCAACTTTCGTCATCGACCATTTGCCGGATGTCCAATAGTTTAGAGCCACATGTGTCATTTATTACAGACAACTGCTGTTTTATAATTCTAATTTATTTATTCTTTCTGTTCTTTTCTGTTCCAATATAAAGTTTGCCTATTCGATACTTGGTTTAAATATCTAATCCAACAACTCTGTCCCGAGTAGTATATTAGTTTAAAAAGGTAAATATTATTTGGCTCGTCGCTATTGTAACCTCTTATGGTAGAAACAGATGATCTACCGGTGTTACTTGTTAATAACTCTTATGGTGACGACGAAAGTTTTAGTCGAAGATAAGAACTGTGGAGTCCAGACGTAACAATTATACAAAATATATTATCTGAAAAATAAGCGAAAATTAAAAATCGTATTGTTTAAATTTTTAAAAAATATTCGTACAGACGAGAAATTTAACTTCTAAAATCAGGAATACATGCGAAGCTCGTTTGTTTATATTAATACAGAATGTATTCATTGTATAAAATTGTTAATTAATGTTTATTTTTTATAAATAAGACTTTTTTTATAATAAATTTTCTTATACGAATACTTTTTGCTCTCACTGTAATATATATTTAAATTGTATAGTATACGTAATATGAACTATAGTATATGCTACATACACATCAACTGAATATGTTGAATTAAATATATATATAATATATATTAGACTGACAAGCTAAAATAATTTTTTTTTTAATTGGCCTCTCAGCTCAAAAGCTTTCATTTTATGCCAAAAGAACACACTTAAATTTTTATAAAAAAATATAAAGATTTAGACGTCTCTAGAGAGCGATTTTTAAATCAAAATTTCGATTTTCTTTAATATATGTTTGATTTGATGCAAAAATGGCTTAATCCAGATTTTAAATGTGATACTGTATGTTTTCTTGATCACTGAACACGATGCAATAATTTACTTAGCTCTACGTTATACGCCTTAAGAAATACTGCCCGATTAATATGAAAAAATGATCAAATTTCGAGTTCAAAGTCGATTTTAGCAAGGTTCCATGTGTTCAAATGGATTGTTACTCCTCTTAAATTGTAGATCTGTTCACCCAGAACAAGTTGGAATTTTCCCGAAATCTCCTCTTTTAAAAATTTTATTTAACTGAACTAATACAATAGAATATTTTTTGTATTATACTAATTGAACATTATATGATTTTTGATGAATATTTGCTGTGGGCCGAAAAGTTTCGAGAGTAGGGAGCAAGTGACAGTGCAATGCTTTTTGTCTTCAATTCTTGTATTGTTTGAATATTAAAGATCTTGTGCATATGATTTTAAATAAGCGCCAGAAGTAAATAATTCTATTTTTGGCGCTCTCCTTACTGAGTCCGCAACTCAGTCAATTTAATGTTTACATTCCGCGCTTTATTGTTGTCAGTATTTATTTTCCATCCCCAATTCTTTCCTGTTTTAAAAGTGAATTTCAGTAGTACTACAAAAAAACGTTTGCGAGTTTGGATGCTAATATTATTTTTCGTGTTACAAATATAAGTGTATATAAATTCTATAACATAAATTCTTAACTTAATAATAATAGATAATACAAGGAATAATTTTTTTTTGGTTACTCGAGTATCCTTTACAAGACTTCTCTGGGTGTTTATTCACTTAAAATGCTTCTTTCAAATAAACAATGCTGCAAGTTTCGTGTATCATCATATTTACTTGAAGAAAACTATTTCGCAGAGTGCTAATGTCCCTTCTGTAGAATTATTGAAAGTGCGAATTCTCCTTCTCCAGCCATGGATCACAAAAATGTAGTAAGAAAATTAAAAACTCTTTATTCAGAATATTTGTCTGTTAAGAAGAATAAAAATATGAACTACCAGAGTACCGAAAAAAGGAATAACTTCATCGACAAAATTTATGAAGTTTTTGACGTAGGATCAAAAAAAGAAAAGGAACGTACTAAAGTTAAAAAACCTGTACAACGTGATAAAAATCTTGCAATTTTAATCAAATCGTGCAATTTTAGCCAAGGCAAATTCAATAGACGTGAGGTATTATATGAAAATATACTGAAGTTTTTCAAAATTCTGAAGAGGATGATTTTTCTGATTTATCTAAGAATTTGTTGCTTGATGATGAGTGCGTTCCGCCAATAAAAAAACAAAGAAGTTAATTAAAGAAGTTAAAATTAGAGAATTGTCCACTACATTGGATCGTACAAAATTGTCTAGCAGGAATGCAGCTTACGTAATGTCAACAGTTATTTCAAGACTTGAAGGAGATATTAGTAAAATTGGATGTTCACGAGAAACTATTAGGAAAAGACGGATCAAGGATAAAACAGATTTACTCAGTACAATTAAAAAAAATTATCATCCGGAAAGTATGTTAATGGTTCACTGAGGTGGAAAACTGATGAAGAGTTTACATTCACATAAAAAATTCGATAGATTGGCGGTTCTTGTGACAGAAGATTGTGAAGAACAAATTTTGTGCCAAAATCGTTTTCCACTGGTCAAGTTCAAGCGGATGCAGTTTTCGAATTGTTGAATAAATGGAAACTGGCTGATAAAATTACAGGAATGTGTACAGACACGACACTGACATGGTAAAGGAGCCTACATAATATTGCAAAAATATCTCAATCGACAGCTTGTATACTTTGCTTGTAGGCATCACATGCTGGAGTGCATTATGTCAGCAATCTTTGATTCACACTCTTTCTAAAGATCCTGTCATACAATTTTTCGAGAGATTTAAACGTAATTGGAAAGAAATAAACAGGGAAATGTATGAAAGTTCAATAAATAATACAGAGATTTCTCACTTGCTTGAGCAAAATCGTTATGAAACCACTCAATTCATCATCGAACAACTACAAAAAAATCATCTCAGGGCGGATTATGTTGAGATGCTTCAGTTATCATTACTGTTCATTGGGAAATCTGCTCACTTGAACATTACAGTGCGTGCTCCCGGTGCTGTGCACTGCGCCAGATGGATGGCGAAAATAATATATTGTTTAAAAATTTATATTTTTAGAAATCAGTTCAAGATAACTAATGAAAAGTTAAATGCTCTCCGCTTATTTAATATATTTATTGTAAAGATATATTTAAAATATTGGTGTTACGTCCTATAGACATTACGATTTTTTTCTTTCGAGAGAGTTGACTCCACGTCGCGATTACGGCGCCTATGAGATTCGAGTGGAGCCTGCTGATAATGGTCTGACGGATCTAAAAAGAGAGACCGAACGGGTTCTGCGAAACTCGTAAAACGCCAATTAATCAGGAAGGAATGACAACTTTAATGCGGGCCCGAAAAAGTGATGACAAGATTGCATAAATGTATCGAAGTCACGCGATAATAAAATCCAAGCCTTGTCGTCAGAATGACAATTTTATCTTAGGAAAACACGCGCCACATCGCGTTTAAAAAATCGTAAAACGCATGGATAACTTTCTACTCGCGACTGACAATGGTTGCCCTGCATGTAAAACTAGTTGTGGACGATAATCGCCTGTTTACCTAACCACATTTTCCGCAAGAATAACAAATTCGTCATCCGTCTGGAGCAATCTTGCCTTTTAGAGAAAAACGTAAATCATTTCTTTTCGTCTCAAAACCCCTTTAATGATGCACTTTAGATTAACAATGATAGAACGCTATAAAAATCATAAATCTCGCGAGACATTGCAACTAACTATTGCATCCTAGACAAAGGTACTACGTCCTTTTTTAGGGGTATAAATAGAGGTCCCGCGGAAGCGCAGAGTGTCAGTATACTCAAAATAGTCAGTATAGTCGATCCGCGTCAGTTTCAAGAAAGACAGTCCACGTCGCGCCAGTTCGCAGTACCTTTTCCGACTTTATTGGTCGCGCATCTCATACGCCTTGTCATCCAGCCACCAATCACTGGACCACCTTCTTGGCGTTGACAGCGGGCCTGCTCGTCGAGTAACGTCAGTCCGGGATCCCGTGGATCAAAAAGTAAGTCGTTTGTTATTCCTTCTGAGCGTACACGCGCCCTCCCCGTAACACATATACACACGTATATACATATATATATATATATATATATGTGTATATACATATATATATATATATATGTGTGTGTGTACTCAAGCATATAATTATTTTTTAACCCTTCGGTTATAGTGCGCGTCCGTAACGCTAAAAGGCCTTAGGGGCGAATCCCTTACGTCCGGGGCAATAGGCGGGGCCGATCACCTCAAAGGGAATCGACTGACGACTATGCGGAAATTTCGTACTCACTGGTCAGCGACCGATCGGAGCTAAGCTCCCCTCTTGTTCTTGATCCCACTATCAGAGAAATCCTAAATTATTTCCTTCCTCCCCTCGAGGAGCGATTCCCTCCCCCTTCTCCGCTAACCCGCTTCCACCTCCTCCATTCCAACCGGAACCCGCGCCGATCGACTGGGATCGGCTTTTCCGTCTTTATTCCTCCCCTACCAACGAAGGGGATAGATTGGTGACAGTCTATATTCCCGGAAACCCGACTCCTTATACAGTCCAATATAAGTACCTCGTCCCAATATGCTCCTGTACCACCTTCCTCGTCTCCAATCCCCCTCAGTAACTCTATTCTCCTGTCTCTCCTCACACATACACACACACACACGCACACGCACACGCACACGCACACGCACACACAAACCTTGCGAACGCATCTATTAGATAATTATGATATTTTTACTTATCGTCACATAATGTCTGTAAGCACAATTCAAATAAATGTAAGCTAATTGTAAATTAAAATTGCTGACTTTCCACCTTTTTTTATGTTATCCCTCGCTTCATACTTCCCTCTAATTTCTAAGATCGTACGAGGTCCAGTCCCGGGTCAAAGGGATTAAGTTCCTTGACCCAAAAAGTAGGACCGACGTTCGCATTGTCTTTCGGAACAGGAGTCATTAATCTGTACTTATTTTTTTCAAGTATATAAATAAATATTAACACATTATCCACAAAACGTTCCTATAATTTTTACTTTGTCTCCTTTTCGTATATCTTCATATATGGTAATTATTGCTTTTTCTAAAATATAAAATATATATATATATATTTTTTTTATATATTCAAAATATATAAAATAAATCAACGATATTCAAAATTTTCGATAATATATTATGAATTATATGGATTACCAATTATGATTCCATTAAAATTTCATTCCTATTTTTGTTATACTTGTATATAATTCCATTCCTTATTTTATATAGATACTTTATTTCAATTAATTAAATCATATTTTTGTTATTATGTATTTATTTCATTTTCTAATAGACAATTTTTTGTTGTCAAATTGAGGCATTTCATTTGAGGATGTCAAGACTACAAAGCGATATACTTTAGATCTTGTAAAGAAATTTTTTCTATCTTTAAAAACGTATTAATAATTCGGTTATATAAAACTTTTAAAGACCCTGTAGAAGGTTCCGGGAAAATTCTGGATCTTGTTCTGGTGAACAGACCTACAATTTAAGGGGAGTAACAGTCCATTTGAACACTTGGAACTTTGTTAAAATCTTTTGAACTCGAAATTTGGTCATTTTTTCACATTAATCGGGCAATTTCTTAAGGCGTATAACGTAGAGCTAAATAAATTATTGCATCGTGTTCAAAAAAGATATATAGTACCATATTTAAAATCCGATTTAAGCCATTTTTGCATAAAATCAAACACATGTATTAAAGAAAATCGAAACTTTGATTTAAAAATCGCTCATTAGCGACCTCTAAATCTTAATATTTTCTAATAAAAATTTTATTTTATTAGGGGTATTCTTTTGGCATAAAATGGAAGCTTTAGAGCTAAGAGGCCGATAAAAAAAAATTTTTTTTGCTTGTCAGTTTAATACATATGTATAGAGTACCTGATACAAGCAATGCTTTTTAACTATGATATAAATCGACAATCGTAGACAGCTAAAGCTACTTGCAGCTGTCCTGAACTGCAAATATATGACAAATAGCACAGCTTGTATTAGATACCTAGTATAAATACAACTTTTGATAAATAAAGTTCAGCTACATACATGTCTTCAGTCGTATCATTTTGTTCTTTAAAACTTTTTATTGATTCTTCTTTATTCTCAGTTTAGCTTCTTCCAAAATTAGTTCAGTTTTATCTTCTGTATTTTAAGTTTCTTTATTCACGTCTTTTCAATAATTTCTGCATCTTCTATATTTGGAACTTCTTTCATATTTTGTACTGTTTCATATGATGAAGACTGTTTTTCAATTGCATACTACACAAGTTCGGTATATGTAGATATACCAGTCTTTATTCTAAAACAATTAAATAAAATTAATTGTTTTACACGCGTATATATCTATCCAAAAATATTAATATATTTGGGAATGTGAGAAATACTTACAATACATTATTTAATTTAATTTTTTCAATTTTTCAGTATCTTTTTCTATTTCTTTTCTTTTCCTTTCTGAATTTAATGATAACATTAGGTTTGGAACAGAACCTGTTTTTAATTGTTTTAATTGTTTTATTTGTTTGGCCATATTCTTTGATCTCGGTTTAGTAAATTCCAGTATAAAGTAATTATAATCAAAATGATTACTGCATACAATTACTAAAATTTTTACAATACATACTTAATGTAAAATATATACAACATTATTATTATTTGTATGTACGTTAATATATTAATTAGCAACTAACATAAATCAACTTTTAGATTTGTCTCACTTCGTTGACAGGCATTAAGCCGCTGTTGGCAAATTGTCGCTTCTTTCGGATATATAAAAAACCGAATTTTTTTTGTATCATTTTTGTACGTGCAACTTTTATAATTTTTTACGCAATATGACAACATATAACTTCCTCTTTCCTTTATTTCTTAAGATGGAATTCTGAAATCAAAAAAGGCTGATTTATGCATTCGATAAAAGTGCGTGCGTGCGTGCGTGAATTTTTATTGAGCGAGAAAGATGTCTTTATGTGTGTATACATGTGAAATGGTAACTGATTTTTCAAAATTTTATGTAGTAGTTTCTGACAGAATAAATACCTTTCTTATTTTTCTTAGACATCTTATATACATATACACTGGAAAAAATTCATGTAATTTGAAACTCATAAAAATAGGAAAAACTGCCAAAACAAGTATAGAATACATACATGCAATTAACATTAAAATATTAATGAAATTGCAAAACTCTGTATGACAGAGTTCTTATTACAGATAATAAATCCTAAATTAACGCTCATATATACACAATAAATTTGTTGATAAGCAAAAGCAATCTAAAAAAGCAAAGCGCACGAATAATGCTGATAGAAATAGACAAATAAAAATGCAATAAAGTTATTAGTTAACCTTTTAGGACAACTTACCGAACCTTCATCCAACAGCGAGAATAAGTTAATGAAAGTACAAGGACGATCCTCAGCAAAGAAATGCTACTGTGATCACGGAAGAAATGCTTTGAAATGCTTCTAACACTCAAACCGAAATGTCCAGCAACGATTTTCCGAGACTACGAACAAAAATTTTTGTGAATCATGGAAGCAGCATGTTAGTTTTTGCGTTTTAAGCTACTTTGATTAGTCAACACTGCGCATCTCGAGAGTAAAACATCTTATATTGTACTTATATCATGATAACAAGGACAAGCATAGTAACAAAGATGGGAAAGTAATAGGTTTAGTCGCGACACAAAGGATATTTTCCAAGGACACAGTGTAATACAGTGAATCATTAAATCCTTGTTGTTTGCCTACATTAAACAAGGATGAAATGATTCACTGTGTTACACAATGTCTGACTGTTTTTGCCGAAAGACGTCAAACAGCTGCGTTTCGTTATTCATTGCGAGTACTGAAAATCTATAATATATGTAACATTAACTATAGATTTTTAGTGCTCACATTGCAATTTTATTTCTAACAAATATTAGGTTTGCATGATGTAAAACATTTTTTTATTTTTTATTAAAAAAATTGTTATATTTTAAATAATAAATATGATTGGAATTAAATAATAAAATTAATACTATTATGCAAATTTCATACACACAAAAAAATTTCAGATATGACTAAATCTCATTACTTTAAGGTGGGATATTCTGTATCAGTTATATATATCAGTTTTAAATAATCCTAAATAATGAATTCTTTTCATTTATTTGCAGGTTTCGAAATGCTAAAACGAAAGGAAATTGTATATTTAATAGCATTTAGTATTTTGATTCTAGTCTGTCATGGGTTAAGCCAGTGCCAAATAACAAACTTTATACTTTTTGTACGTTGTGCAACTGTAAAATTGTTATTAACAATATGGGACATAGTGCATTAATAAGTCATATGAAGGGACGTAAGCATAAGTAGCTGGTTTATAATAAAAGTACGCTTCAAATTTTTTGAAGTTCGAACACAGCAACATTTAAACGAGAAACTCAACCTTTACAAGATACATCTAATCGTAAGGCATCTCACAAATAGGATTCTAGATCTATAGATATTCCAAGATCCTCGTGCAATATCGATTTTAGTCTTCAATTTCAATAGAATTGTACTTGATTGATTTCCAAAGGTTATACGTAGGCTGCTGGAAAAGTTTCTGCAATCTAGTACTTACAGTGGCACCAACGTTCTGCTATTATCATATCCGTAAAATTAGACGTTTCTAACCTATAATTCAATTGACAGTTTGTACCCAAGCCAACTAATTTTGTTTGCATAGTATTTTAAAAAGAAGTTATTTTGTAAGAAAATGGAAATTTCGCGTGAAAATTTTCGGGCAATGATTTTTTACGATTACAAATGTAATCTAACTCCGAAACAATGCGTCGATCGACTTCATTTGGCTTTTGGGGATGAAGCACTGTCCAATAGAACTGTTTATAATTGGTTTGCCGAATTCCAGCGTGGACGTACCTTTCTTACTGATGAATTCCGTGAAGGTCGTCCATCCACGTCTGTTGTTGCCACTAATGTTGATGCTGTGCGTGAAACGATTGAGCGAGACCGGCATATAACATACCGCGAGATTCAGGCATCCTTAGGCATTGACATGAAAGCAATACATACGATTTTGCATGATCACTTGAGCGTACGGAAACTTTGCAGTCGTTGGATCCCACACAATTTGACCGAAGCTCAAAAACAGGATCGTGTTAAATGGAGCAAAGAAATGCTCAAGAAATTCAACCGAGGTCGGTCGAATTTGGTCTACAACATCGTTACTGGGGACGAAACATGGATCTATTTATATGAGCCCGAAAGTAAACAATAATCCACTGTTTGGGTATTTCAAAATGAACCGAAACCATCAAAAGTCGATCGTTCATGCAGTGCTGCCAAGCAAATAATTGCTTGTTTCTTCGGATATATCGGACATGTGACAACCGTGGCTTTAGAGGATCGAAGAACTGTAAATACTGATTGATATACAACAATTTGTTTGCCAGAAGTCATAAATGAATTGCGTAGAACAAACCGAAATCGTCGCATTCTTCATCATGACAACGCCAGCTGTCACACAGCACGTCAAACCGTTGATTTTTTATCCAGTAATAATGTCGAATTGATGACTCATTGTCCGTACTCACCTGATTTATCACCTAATGACTTCTTTTTGTTCTCAAACATTAAAAATAAGATGCGTGGTGAGCGATTTGAGTTGCCTGAAGCAGCTGTTGAAACATTTCGTACACTGATATCTGAGGTTACAGCCTTAGAGTAGAAAAAATGCTTCGAAAATTGGTTCGGGCATATGCAAAAATGTATCGATCTTAAAAGCGAATACTTCGAAAAACAATAAAGCCATTTACCGAATTTTACATGTTTTTTTCATATTGTTTGCAGAAACTTTTCCAGCAGCTTACGTAATATACTTCAAAGATAATAAGAATGAAATAGTGATGTAACTAAATGATGATGTAACTAAAGAAGAGATACGATAGTGCTTACATTTAGTGATTCATCACAATTCGTTGCATAACATAGAAAGTTCTATATATGTATATATACAATAAAAACTTTATTTCTGGAAATTGCAATCAAGTTGAAAATTAAATAAAAAATGCTCTTATACAATTGCATATGATTTAGCTCTATATTTTTAAACTGAAGGGGAAAATCCAATATGTAATACTTTAATATTAGGATTCGAAAGCCTGAATAAAAGATAAGCGAAAAGAACCAAATGGATTGTTCAATATTGAAATAACGAGTAAAACGAAGTGTTTAGTCGATATTTAACTTTTATATTTTTGGGATAACACGATGGCGAATGACTTATTCAATGAGTTTAAAAATGGATAGTACTCAGAATGTACTGAAAAAATTAATACAAGTATTAATGGATGAGCCGAATAATTTAAAAATTTTTTAAAAATTTGCAAAAAGATTTAATTACAAACTTCGACGAAAAAAAGTTCTTGATTTAGGCACGCGTGGTTTGCATTTTATTCATAGTAATGCGTTTTATGCATTTTAAAACCAGTATTAACAAAACTGAGTGGGCGCTTATATTGTTTTTACGCGAGCAGTATATAATCTATTTAAGAACGTCTCTGCACATTAGGCTAACAAGGAAAACAAATTCTTTTATCGGTCTCAGCTCAAAAACTTTCATTTAATGTCAAAAGAATTCCTAAATTTTTATTAAAAAATAAATAATATTAAGATTTAGAGGTCACTAGTGAACGACTTTTAAATTAAAGTTAATTTTCCTTAATATACATGTTTGATTTGATACAAAAATGGCTTAATGGGATTTTAAATGTGATGCCGTATGTTTTTTTGGTTGCTGAACACGATGCAATAATTCGTTTAGTTCTATGATACACACCTTAAGAAATATAGTCCTATTAATGTAAGAAAATAATTAAATTTTGAGTTAAAAGATGATTTTAGTAGAATTCTAAGCGTTCAAATGAATCATTACGCTTTTCAAATTGTAAGTCTTTTCATCCAGAATAAAATTTAGTTGGAATGTTGCCGAGACCTCGTACAGGGCCTTTAAAATTTAATTGGATTATAGAACGTTCTTAAGAATAGAAAAGATCTTTTTACAAGTTCTAAATATATCGCTTTGTGGTTTCGACATACTCAAATCAAATGCCTCAATTTGAAAATAAAAAAGACTTTATTAAAAAATGAAATAAGTACATACTACAATAAGAACATGATTTAATTAATTAAAATAAACTACATATATCGCATAAGGACAAAAATTATAATAAAATTTCAAATAATTCAAAACGTACAGCGTAATTCAGAATAAACATTTGTCTTTAAAGTGTTATATTCCTGACTTAATTTTAAGACGATTTTTCCTTTGCGAAAATTTTGTCTAAAACTTAGTTTTCAAATTACGAGAAGAAATAGCGTATCACGGGCCGCGTAGAGGAGACGAGCAGGATCGACGCTTACGGTTAGACGCGGGCGCTTTACACGCGGAGTGCATATTGATCGGATGCATTCACACGTTTATAAAAACATGTTTTTCTTACTTTTCTCCTCTACTACACTAAATCTTTGTCTTTCACATGCTTTAACTATGCTAATTTCTTTAAATTATAAATTATGATGATGAAATTAAAATAAATGAAGGTCATATTGATTTTTTTAAATGGAACATCCTACTTTTGATTTCAGATTTTAATGGTTGGCTCTCCAAAATTCTACGAGAAAATATTTTTTTATTCGGTACTTTTTGAGTTATGATGCTTGAAAGTTACAGTACGCTGATATTTGCATTACTCAAGGTATACCACACGAAAGTTGTCTTTTGTGCTCAGAGAAAGATTGGGGAATAATGCAGCCAATGAAGGTAAAATCGAACGATGCCTTCATTGGCTGAATCATCGTCCGATCTTACCTTAGTTGAATCATCGTCCGAATTGCAAATAATATTGACATTGGATATACAATAAGAAACGCATTTATACCAAAAACATTTCGCAGTTTGAAATTTTACAATTCAAAAACACTTGCCAGACATGTCTTAAGATTTTTATTTTTTAAATTTTCGATCGCCAATTATAAATTAGTGAAAGCAATCTCTTGTATTGATCCATGATAGTAGCAGCTAATGAAAGTGTTGCAAAAGCACGGCTGATTATCACATTGGAGATATTTGTGGAAAATAAAATTATCAAAAATATAAGCTGATTAGATTGCACGCGAGTTCAAAATAATATCGCAGCGAAAATTGCTAAGAAACGGTTTGCAACTTTTGATAAGTCAGACGCGTTTGGATCATTTTTGGACAGCTCTGATTCAAATGTTTGTGATCCGAAAAAGTATATAAATTTAACTAATTTTGTTCATAAGGTACTGACTTTTTCGCATAGTAATGTTGCCCTCGAACAAAGCTTTTTAGTCAATCGCGTTTATGTTTAACTGATAATCAGAAAGAAAAATCATTAATAGCTCAGTAAATTATTTATGATGCGATAATTGCAAGTGGAAAAGATGCAAGCAACTTTGAGATTACGAAATCTATGCTCGCAATGCGCATGCACAGTATAAAAAAGCGATGACAAAAGAAATAAAAAACCAAGAGAAAGAATTGCGAAAATGTTGAAAGAATTAAAAGAAGAAAATGATTTTAAGTGAAGCTTTAAAAGCGAGTGCAGACATTGAAGATCAGATTGATAATTTATGAAAAAGAGCTAACAAATTTATTTTATATATTGTAGTTAATAATTTATAAGGATGTTTGTGATATGTTAATAAAGGAGAAAGTTGTGTTTGGGTATAAATCCTCCCTTAAAAATGCAATAAATTAAATGGAAGACTTGGATTTAATGTCTAAAATAGAACATAATAGAAAAATCGTTTGTGTTGATAGATTTTTTGTTTGTCACAATTTAATATTATTTATGAAGCAATAAATAATATTGTTCCTAATTTGTTAGCATTTTAATTCATTCGTCAAGTAAGTTAATCCTAACTTGATGCTACAAAGTATTGCGCCAATAGATAAAAATTAATTAAGTAATGGGAATTAATCAATGACTACATCCTGAAAAAACGAGGATCTTTATCTGGAATGTCTTGAATTTATCCTTGAATCGACTAACCAGATTTCGCTGGACACCATGAAGAACTTATTAGTGTCCAAGCCCAAGGAATGGCGCGAGAGACAAATGGCGAGCCAAAGAGTATCCTCGACACGAGGAGTTCAGCGGCGGAAGACTGGCCGTCGGAGTCAACGGAGACGTCACAAGACCGGACCACTACATTTGAGCGGGCGACCGAAGGCGGCCCAAAGGAAATAAGAAAAATTCGCGGGGCCGCGAGGCTTCCCACAGGACTCCGCAGAATACGAGTTTGCGCAAAAAGGGCCGTGAATCCACTAATTGATCGCGACAACACGTGATGCGGTTACACACTCCCGTAGAGAGGGGGAAGGGATTAACGAATTGATCGCGTATCCATCGGGATCCTTTTCGTGACTTCGTCCTTTTTTGTGCAAACTGTCGAACCTTCTAGACATCCTGGCGAAGGTGCTTGAAAGAGAGATCCTGGATTCCGGACGACAAAGACACTATTAGTGAGGTTGCCCTCCTGTTTCGTCTTCCTGTTAAATCTGTAAAGTTGCATACTGTCACCTTCGCGTTCTGTCGTCGCCAATTTAGTGTTGGTGCATAGTCATAAGCGGCATATTTTGGTGTAGCGAACACGCCGTAACCAACATTAAGCATAAGAAGCTCCCGAACACAATTGCAAAGGATTATCGGGGATAGATTTGTGTCACGAGTATGAGCTAGATCACGGTCTCAACGAGTCGGAAGAGCAATTGTGTCATACGATTCAAGCACAATTGAGTGTCAAGAGCGAGAGTGATCTTCGCGACTTCGGTGAGTGGATTTCGTGCGTGTAAGCCGCGACTACATTTGCGAGGAAAATTGTGTTGTGCTGACTATTGGTGTAAAGCATTATAACGGACATAGTCTGCTTGCGATCTAATGAAGTCCGGCGCTCTCTTGCTCTCGGCGTGTCATGAGAATTTTTGGTGTGTGCCATCGGCGGCATAGCGTTTGTTCTTAGTACATGAAAAGTTTATTGCATTGATTCTCGATATATGATACCGTCGTGTATTTGCTCGATACGAGAAATAAATGTATTTGTTTTTGAGAATATTTGCATTGCATGTAACGTTTTCGTGTCTGCATGTCATTTTGCGAGTGATATCTTGCCTTCCCAGTGTGTTCCAGTTGAGAAAGAATGTTTGGTATTGAATTTTTTATATTTTTCTGGATCTCGCCATAGCATGTTATATTTGGTGGTGTAAATGAGCGCTAATATTGAGACTATCGATGAATCATAGAATCGAGTTTATGTTATTTTTTGTTCGCTACACTATTATCCTCTTTATTATTTGCGATTCTCCGCTCTCGCTTCTTTTTTTTATAGCGTGGTTGTTATCAGTCCTTTTTGTATTGTTTCTCTTTCATTTCTCATTTTTTTTATTTATAATATTATAATAAACGCGCTCGTATTTGTTACATTAATGACAATTATCTCTCTTACTCGGTCTTCTCAATCTTGAATATCCCATCCATCTTGCCGCAGGAATGGCCCTTACGTAAAAACCTTGCCCCTCTGTTAGGTAGAGCTAGCCAGCCCTCATGCGAGCGAGAGTCTTTTCGGTTCTTAGTGGTAATTTCGCATTCTCAGAGCTTCGAAATCTTAGTGTTATTTGCCATTCTTAATGTGCGTGGAATTGACATCGCCTTGAACTACGGCACCTAATATTTCGCGATTCGCGATTCTCGCTCGACCGTCTGATCTAGACATTTCTGTTAGGAGGCTTTTACCTTTCCTCCGCTTTAGTTGATCCGCTATTTCCCGAGTGCGTTCTCGTATGCTCTTCAAGGAATCAGGGAAAGGCATGATATCTAATATACATGTACGTTACATAAAAATAAATATATTACATAAAAAATTTCTACAAATTAAAAATGTTCACAGTTTTAGAATAAAAATTTTACGTGAAATATTGCATATACGAGGGTCGTTTGAAAAGTCCGTGCAAAGTCAGAGACATGACACTACTGGCGCGTATCAAGGTTAGATTTAGTTAGTAGCATCTCTTGGAGGAACACACACCAAGTTACAGCCAGATCGGTCTATTTGTTTGTGTTTGGCATTCATTTGAATCGAGGAAGTCGAG
>NW_017305667.1:223356-223664 GCF_001594115.1 Trachymyrmex septentrionalis
TATATATATATATATATATATACAGGTTGTCTATAAAGTTTGACCCAGATCCTATAGTAGTATATGGGCAGCCATGGGGCGTCACAACAAACCCCCTCCACGTCTCCCTCTGGCGCCATGGGCGTGGCCTAGCCGGGTCAGTCAGCCGAAATGGAGCGTTCTGATTGGTTCGCCCTATACTTGCCCAAGATTTGATTGGTTCGCCCTGTACTCGCCCAAGATTTGATTGGTTCGCCCTATACTCACCCAAAAGGTGATTGGAGGGGACGGGGGTAGAAGGTCTTAGACGAAATAGAGGTTTGAAAAAT
>NW_017305667.1:224763-225018 GCF_001594115.1 Trachymyrmex septentrionalis
GTTAATTTGTGTACGCACATTACGTTCTATATCCTCGCAATTACCACGCAGTGTTAATTTTAAAATTTCCTGATTAATGAAACATTTGGGTAATTTCAATTCGATTTCTTGAATTAAATATAAAGCACACTTGTTAACATTATCGGATAAATATTCTAATTGTTTTAAACGCGCATCGACGCACTTTACAATGCCTCGCAGCCCGAGCAAGGTGGTTTTTTGCATCACAACTGCCGCTACGTAGGTTCTCTGTTT
>NW_017305668.1:0-237 GCF_001594115.1 Trachymyrmex septentrionalis
AGAAATTATGTTAATTGATTGTAATAAAAAAATATTATTTTGTTAAACATCGATCGCGGACATCGATGCGAATTTTAATAACTAGATTTAAATAGTTTAAGGTTATTATTTATTTTTATTTTGTACTGAGGATGGTCAAATGGTGACCGAAACGTCTACTATGTAAATTGTTATTATTGAATTATAACTTTTTGACATCTCTAGCGTGGCTGTATGCTCCTTTTTACTTAACCTTCT
>NW_017305668.1:337-781 GCF_001594115.1 Trachymyrmex septentrionalis
AACATAATATTAATTACTAAAAATTGCCGAAAATTGGACTTCAATAATTTTTTACTCAAATACTATCAACTTTACAGAAAACCTGTAAGAGACATATTGTTTATTTTTTTCAAGTAAAATTTTAAGAATTTTTCCAGAACTTTTTAAGAATTTTTTAATACTTTATTTTTTATGTTTGTGTACAAATAAGAAAATGTAGTACTAAAAAGTTGATAAAAAATTTTGAAAAAATTCTTGGAGTTTTATAAAAAAAAAATAAATAATTTTTGTCTCTTACAGTTTTTCTGTAAAGTTGATAGTATTTAAGTAAAAAATTATTGAAGATCAATTTTGCAATTTGTAGTAATTAATAACCAAAAAATTTTCAATATTATAAAGTGGCTCAATGTTAAGAAGATTAAGTAAAAAAGGAGCATACAGCCACACTCGAGATGTCAATAAGTT
>NW_017305669.1:0-582 GCF_001594115.1 Trachymyrmex septentrionalis
AGTTTATGAAACCAAAAATAATTGATACGATTAATTAAAATAAGAAGAATATTTCGGAAGAATAATATTCACAGTTTTATCATTATTGTACTATTATTATTTAAATATCACTTATTAAGCACTTTAGGGATGACAGGATTACTCTCCTCACTTATAATCTTCTCCTAATAATTACAAGTACTTAGTATAAAGGCAAAGTACTTTTGTAATGGATTACGTTACTAATATGGTGAGTTGTAGCACTATTGTGCTGCGAATCGTCAATTATAAAGTCATTAAGATAATACCTACCATGTTTAACATTCGTTGCATCTACAAGAACAAATTTAAAAAATTTTAATTGTCTTAGCTATTTCAATTTAATGTGACAAAAAAGAAATAGAAAGCAAGAATGATATTTCAATATAAAAAGAAATAATTAGACAATGACCAAAGTTCGATCAGAAAAGTTATCTGCTTACTGACTGCATCCTTTGATGCTCCTATCACATGTATGCTCAATTTTCTGAACCTACTTCCGTTCAGTGTATGCCTTCTGAAAAATTTTCTCAGCTTTTTGATATTTATGTTCTCTATTGCAAG
>NW_017305670.1:0-6114 GCF_001594115.1 Trachymyrmex septentrionalis
TAAAAAAAATTTGTCGATGCGTTATTTAAATTAATTATTATTTTCATCATTAAAAATTTTTCGGTAATCATATGTAATGGAAAGAAGTTTTTTTTTTAAATGACTTTCTTAACATTAACACAATCTTAGCAATGTTAGTTATCAATATTTTTAGTCATAAAGAATGGAACGTTATTATCAAATTGTTAATATAAAAATTGATGATGAAAGTAACGCTTAGAAATTGTTTCTCCCATAATATTTGACTATTATAGATAATTTAAAGTACAAACAGACGGACAAACAAAATTAAAATTACTATAACACATCTGATTTAAATAGTTATAATCATTAATATAATATTTAGTTAAGGCTAAACAAATTTTGAAAGATACGTTAAAATTTCGAAAAAACATATCGTTTATACAAGTTTTATCCAGAAAATTCTAGTGATTGAAGAATTCCGTTAATTTTAAATTTAGTCTTGACAATAAAGGATAATTGTCAAAAATTTTAAAATTTACCATCACGTTCAAAAAAATTTAGAAATATGGTAACCAAAAATACTTAAGGGTCATTACTTCCCCACGGGAATATGTAATTTGTTAATTTGAGAACTCTTTAATAAAAACGAATCTTAGATATTTAACACTACGGAATAAGTATATAGATAATAAAATATAAAGTATGGAATTTTTCTGTTATTTTTGTACTTGTCCCCTTTGACCACAACATTTTCATGTAATTACCTATTTCAGAATTTTACTTTAAAAAATATTATAATTCAAATTATATTTATTTAAAGTAATTCGGTTACTTTGAAAAATATTAGAATTCAAATTATGTTTAATTAAAGTAACCGAATTATGAATTTGTACTACGTATAAATTATGAATTTAGTTACTTTATCGATTTTTATTTCAAGGAAATGTAGCAAGATTCTACATTTTCAAATTCAAAGGGTTTAATTGTTAGAACTTTTCACGAATATTAACAACTCTACAAACTCATTATTTAAAAAATACGTCAAAGGAGGCTTATAAAGTATTGTAATCTGATATGACACTCTCGTCACATAATGTGCTAGGTAACATTACATAAATTTCTGCTTTATATGAAAATACATAATGAACTAGGTGAATATTAAAATGGCCTTTAGTTATAAAATAGATAGTGTATTGAAATTATGACTGTAATTATGACTGTAAAAAATAAGGGTATTTAATATTCTCCGCTACATTGAAGTAACCTTCATATTCCGTTGTATCCGGTGTAACATCACTAATAAATTGTCCTCCTACTCCATCATTTGAGAAACAATGGAACTCACTTCTATCGTACAGATTCTGAAAAACGAACAACTAAAGAATATCAATACTTCGATATGTTGATAGAACAATGATTTTTATTGTCCGCATAACCGGGACAAATAACTTACAATATTATACCGCTGTTCCTGAGTCCATAGTCCTGGTTCATTGTTAATTATTGTGCCAACGGCTACCATATCTGACTCTAGATGTATCTCGGGGCATTGCTGTCTTTTAATAAATTCGTAAAATGGTAACAGAGGCTCCTGATAATCATCCCACATAAGATTACACGCCACACTTCCGTATTTCATTTTTAGAACACCACCTAAAGCTTTGAGATAAGACATAAAAAATTACGTTATAGTTTTTACATGTTTTTTTTAACTGTATATACCACACTAATAATTACCAATATCTTTATTTTTATTCCTTTTATATCTTTCGTAAAGAATCGTTTGCATTGAAGTTATGATATCTGTGTTAATAGTTTTTCGACCTTTGGCACGCACTCTGATAACAAGGCCCGCCCTACCCTCGCTGACAAACATAATGCCCTGGGTGGCTTTCATTTGGTTAGGATCAGTTAACTTTTCTATTGTTGTTTGTCCGTTACGCCTTTCTGCGAAAATAAGGCGACTCTCGTTCTTAAGATCCATAGGTGCTCTGTACGTTGCATTCATAATGAGCTACAACAGTAATCAGGTTTATGAGAAACAGTAATCATTGGAATCGTGTGTATGATAAAAGCATAATTGAAATTCAATACAGTAAATTGAATAGCTTAAATCAGTAGAATAGAACTATAAAACAGTAAAATATCGGTGATTTAATGATATGATTTGTAAATTATCATAGTTTGATATTTATTATTACATTGTCAGTTATGTAGCAGTGATACATTATCATAATTTTTTATTGTCATAGTAATATGATCCACATGGACATAAAAATATGAAAATATTTATAATACGTACATGTCCGTAATGTGGCATGTGTGGTTTTGTAGCGTAAGAAGATCCGATAACAAAGGAATCAGGGCAGCTGCTTGTGAGAATTTCTTGAATATTTACTCTTCTACGATACCACGGTAAAATTTCAGAATAATGAACGAAATCAATTATTGACGTGTTGCCACCTAATCCTGTATGAATCATTCATTTTTGTAAGATATTCCATTTAATGAAAAATTAGCTTTGTTGTGATTTCTTACCTACTCCGGCAAGATTATACGGTGGTTTAGTTAGACAAGGACAGTTAGCTATGTCGACGGTCAGTTGTTGGAACAAGGGTTGCATTCCATTTTGCAGAACTATTATCGTGTACGCACGCATGAAATATGATGTGCTTGATGAATTAAATAATAAACATTATATGAACACATACCTTCTGCGATTTCTGAGAGAGTAGGTGGGTTCGTAGGAAATGTCATATAAGGAAGGCGGTCAGTTCTGTAGAGATCCCCATTTGGTTCTTCTGCCATAATGCTAAATTAAACCTGGAACACAAGGCTATTAAATTATTTTTACTACGCGTATTGATATGACTATAAATTACTACATTTAATAAATAATAGTAAATTTAATGTTAAATCTGACAAATGTTGATGTTCGCGTGCTGTTTGAAATAATATAAATTTGGGGGGATAGTTGCTAATTTAATATAATTACTTATAATATATACATATGTTGTTGCTGAGAAGTTTGTTGCATTTTTGAATTTCGAGAGAAAATTTAGCTTATTTATAAACATTGTAAATATGCTAAAATTTATATTATATGTATCCTAAATTATTGTAATAATGTACGTTTAAAAATAAAAGTAAATTTTACTTTTTAAATACTATTATTTGTAAAGGATTGTGGTTGATATCTAAAAATTATGAAATACTTCAAACTTTTGAGCGGTATTATATGATGGGGTTATTTATTAATAAATAATTTATTATAAATATTGTATCTATCAAAATATATTTTGTAAATTCTATATGTATCATTTTTGGACAAAAACTGACAAATGTCTTAACTCATTAATATTCAAGAACTGGTTAATTAACTAGTAGGCTGAATTAATAAGTTGCTACAAATTGTATACAATTGCTAATTTTGAACAAAATTTAAAAGATTTATTATTTGTATCTGTGCATTATCTATAATTTAAAAATACATTGTATGTCGCGCTGTTCATGTTTTAATAACATTTCAGTTTGCTATTTTATTTTTACAACTAGTAGCCGTGATAATATTGTCAAAAAATTGGTCCATAAAACAGACGTAACATGTGTTTTGTAGATTTAGGTATAGCTTAAATGTTATTAAATAAGTAATGATTGTGAACAAACATATTAATCAGATATCGTTAGATTGCGAAACAGGAAATGTACTAATAATTTCAAATCAACGATCATATTAGGAAGATCATATGATGTCTATAATTTTAACGAAGAATTATTTGTCGATATTCAGTTTGATGTAGATATAATATAATGGAATCAAACACATATGAAACACACACACACACACACACACACACCATATTAACTGTTATTACCATTTATTAAAATTGTGAAGTTACATACAATATTGAAAAAGATTATAGTGAAATCATCGAATTTGGAATATTAATAAAATGTTTTGTTATGTACTAGCCTGGTTTCTTTAGCTTTTATTTATCTAGATGAATCGTATTCATTTTGAATTCCACTTAAAATTATAATTCATAATATTTTTTTTTCTTTTATATATTTAGTCATGAGTTAATGATAATTCTGTGAGCTAATATGCATTATTGTGTTATATTTACTATTTTACAAAATTGTTAAATGTTTCACTACATATAGACGACTTTGCTCGTCTCGTAGTCATTTAATTTAAAATAATAAAGATATTATGTCGCGTGTGTGCTTACAAGTCAAACATTTGTGTCACTTACTAATTATGTTGCAAAAGTATAGTTTGATTGCTGAATATGATTTCTTTGTTATATCACCGTCACAGACTCGTCTTTGCCGTCGTATATGACATATATAAATGAATAACAGTATGGCACACTTTGTCGGTGCTTTCTCAAATGTAACAAGAAGACATTGGTTTACGAAATTATAGAATCATAGCGGTCATAAGAGTCAATAGTAATAGATAGACATAATTTCGAGAAATCGTTGACGTTTTGAACAATCCAATGGAAATTTGAAATGTATTCTTTATTTTAAAAAGAAATTGATTTGAAGTCGACAATTTATAATAAGCTTTGCGTGAATGTGTAATATAACGCGACATAATTGAAAGATTAAGATAATGTCTATATATTTAATTATTAATCTGTAATTTGTTATTAATTCAAGATTATTGCTTATTTTGATTATTGCTTATTTATTTTCAATATATACATGGAGAGAACGATTTTACTGAAGGATTTATAAATTTAGCTAGAAACAAATCTGAGAATAAATTTGATAGACTTTAAAAATAATTTTGTAGAACGATCAAGTTGATTGTTAGAAATTTTTGCTACGTTGCTCGTTACTTTTGACTTTCTACATAAAAATTTTGGAAATCCAACAGAATTAGATTTTCTATATTTAGCAAAAATCTCTGTGTATTATATAAGTTGGAATTAGTTAATGTATTTGAATTATATACAAACTTTCACTGAGAAAGAACTTTTTATCTGACTATTAAATTAGTCCTCATTTCTTTACTTGGACTATGTATACAGGTATCTATAATACGCTTTTTTTTTTAAATTTTTTTCTTTTAAAAACGATTTTTCTCTTATGAGTGTCGATGTTGATTGTAAGATTGCGGGATTAACTCTAAATTTGCGAAATTTAATCAAGAAAAATCGTACTTAAATATTTAAAAAAACATTTTGAAAATGAAATTTTGCATTTTTTATTGAAAGTACTACATTTTTTATATAAAAATTTTTTTATTGTGTTATAGATGTATTAACATTGGGCTCTCTGTACACGCACGCACGGACGCTCACACGCATGCGCAAACGCACGCGTATATATATACTTTCAATGATATGTATAAATGTGCAACATGTGTATATAATTGTATGTATATGATGTTTTGAAAATTTAAAGTGCTAATATATAATTATAATAGTAATAAAGAGAAAAAGAATGATATGCTGGAAAATGAATAATATTATATTTAAAATGTAATATACACAAACAGATGGACAACATACAATCATATTTTTATTAAACACATGATTTAAATCAACTAGAATATTTTTCAACGTAATTCTCAATTAGCACTGAACAAAACTCTGAAAGAGTTAAGTTTTCAAAATCTTAAGTTAAGTTTTCAAAAAAATATCTTTTTTATAAACATTCCATCCAGAAGATTTCAATCCAAAGCGAATAGTTCTTTAAATTTTGGTTATGAATTTCGGTTTGATTATAAAAGACTTTGTTTGAATTTTTCAAATTTCAATGTTATCGAACAGTCTCTTTATAATGATCTCTCTATTCTGACATTAAAAAAGAATTGTTCATTTGATTAAATTAATTTATTTGTCTTTATGACTTTTGTTGAACAATATATTTAAGCTAAAAAAGACATATTCGATTTAAATATGTAAATTTTCCATTAAAAAAGAGAAAACAGAAAAATAATTTATTTAAGTAATTAATTCTTTTTTAAATGAACTATTTGTTGAAATGAAAATGATAAATTGCATTATGTATTAAAAGATTTATTTAAATTATAAGAAATAGGTGTTACAAATACGTTCACGATCTGTCAATGTGCAAGTTGCAATTAAATATTTACGTATTTATGTGCATGCACGAATATCGCGCGCGCGCGCG
>NW_017305670.1:7103-18022 GCF_001594115.1 Trachymyrmex septentrionalis
CCACTTAAAGCTGCGAGACTGGACATACGACATAATTATACAAAATTATATCATTTCTTTAATTTTTTTTTATTTTAGGCAAAAACGAATATTTGTAATTTATCGATTATACTATAAGAGTCCTACAAAATGAACACTTCGCACTTTAGCACATGAAATTGAAAATATTTTATGAAACTTTTGCAATTAGTGTTATACGTACATCTCATCTAAAATATATGAAAAAATATATCTACTATTATATATATAATGATGAATTATTCACACATCTTAACGTCATAGGTAGGTTGGGTTAAGAAGTTTTATAAATTTTTTTTATTTACACTCAAAAACCAATATATATAATTATGCTATCAATGCCCTACAAAATAAACACTGTGCATTTTAGTACATAAAATTGAATATTTTATGAAACTTTTGCAATTAGTGTTATATGTACAAGTAGTCTAAAATATATAAAAGTCATTTACTATCAAATTCATAATGCTGAATTGTATCCAATTTGAGTTATTTTCAATCATTTCTATTGATCGCTACTGAACTTTTTTCAATATGGTGTTAACTAAAATGGAGTTAAATGGTTTAACTCAAGAGAATATATTAAATTTGTGTAAAAATTAATTATTAATACGAATTAATTATTAACACTATTTACTCTGAAATTGAAAATGGATGGATTTTGACATATATTGAAGTTAAAAATGACAAAATATTATTAAACTTAATGTATAAGATTGCTCTTTTCATATCTCACAATGTAACACATTTAATGTTTTATAACAATATCTTAATTTTTTACATAGAGTTTTATAGAATTTATACGTGTATTCAAACTTTCGTAAAAGATAGTGTACATCTAACGTTTCAATTATTTAATTCAATTATTTAATTTCAATTAGATTTTACAATTTATATATTGCAAATAAAACTGAGGGAGGTAAAATTTGGTGTGGGATATTTCTACTATGGATACAATTTCATTTGCCAGGTATGTCCTGTATTAAATAAAATTGTAATCATGTAATAAAAGTATACATATATAATAGATCGAACTTCTATTATATTATACATTCAATACTGCAAATTGCATAAATATGTAAATGACAACATTATATTAGAATCACTTCTCAATTAACTGCATTTGTTTATCTTTCATGAATATTTTATAAACAAAAATCTCCTGTTATAAATAATTAAACATAAATATTTTCATTAAGTATAAATGAAAATATAATATATTGTTTTTTCAGACGTGCAGTGCATTTTTGTCCTTCTTCATAATTTTAATACAGGTACATAATTTATAACACAATGCAACAAGGAAAATCTTTTAGAAGTGCGATGATATGTTTCTTCAAGGTCTTTTTGCGCTATACTATTGACAGAATTTGCCTAGCACGTCAGAATTTTAAGTAAATTGAAATAAAATAAAATAAATGACCAAAAACGTTTTTGGCCATGTTTAACATTTTTTTTTTGCGACTAAAGAAGATCTGGTCTTTAAATAAACACAGCAACACTTAAAAATAATTAAAGAGTTTAGGAACGAGTTTTGATTCATGATCATACAACATTTTTTTCATAAAATTATGGCTATTTAAATTTTAGACTTTCTGTAAAATTTTCAATAAATACACTCATACATGGTCGGTGCGTTTGTGTGTGGCTAAAATTGTCAACTAATGTAAATATAATAAATGTTACAAAAATCTAACATTTGAACAGCTATGTCTTGATAAAAAAAAATCATACGATTATGAAACGAAAATTGTTTGAAAACTCTTGAATTATACTTTCATATGCCGTTTAATTTATTTAGAATTTAATTTTTTTGTTGCAAAAAAATATTAAGTTCAGCCATAAACGCTATTTTTGGCCGTTTTTACTCTAACTTAAAATCTTGACGTGCTGAGCAACGTTTGTAGTGCAAAAAAATTTTCGGGAAATATACCATCACACTTCGAATAAAAGAAAAAAGATTTTTTTATTGCACATCGTAACATATCATCTATTTTTCGTAGTATGTACATGAGAAAAACTTTTTGATTACGTTTTGATATCAACATACATAATTAAATGCATTCTGATTAAATCGAATTTTAAGTTGTTATGCCAACTTTGAAATTTTATAACTAGAATATTTGGTACTCTATTGTATTGTAAAGATTATGTTATATCATATATCATATTATAAAGCTTTTTTAAATATTTTTCAGTTTGGTCTTGTATAGACTCTTTGCGATTCAACTGAATTTACTAATGTAACATTCAGTGCGATGTAATGACAAAGCGGTTTACGTTCGGCGATCTATCAAAGAACTTATATTGGCTGTCTGCACATGTTCATATATATATTCGGGTAGAAGAAATTAGAAGGAAAGCATTTTGATTGACATGTAAACTGTTATCAAATATTTTGCGATTTACACGAAGTAACATCGAGAAGGATCGAACCATTATAACCGCGCACGACGAGATTGATTGCGAAGCAAGAAATCATATAATAAAGTGATAATAATTCATATGTGAAAATTTTCATTTACCTTAACATTAACATACACATAAATGGTCCTTCGAGCCGGTTTACTGTACTTATAATCAGTACAGTGTAATGTCTTCTGCAAAGTCTTCTGTAAAGTTTCCTGCAATTGTGATGCAAGGAATGAAAATCGATGATTATGAGCTATCGGCGAAGATTCAACCAACGGAATGATACGGATCATTTGCCGATATAAAGAGGAAAATTAAACAGCAGATTAACATTAGCAAATGATTTCGTGACGCGGATAGCCAATGATTTGGAACACACGACGAAAGAGGAAGTCGAAACGTGCCTCCAAAACATAGAGGAAGCGTATGTAAGATTTCAGGCGATCGCGGAGCAATTAATAACAATAATTTCCGAAGAAAAACACCAGTAGAGAGATGCGGCAGAAAAAGAGGAATTTGACGATAGATATTTTATACAATAAAGACAGCATTGTTGCAATCATAAATTGATAGCTCTGTACGAGTATAAAGAGCTCGTATAACACTTCGCCATCCAGCGTTGAAAAACGAGGAAGCAAAAATGCATTAGCACAAATTTTGGAAGAACAAACAATGATAATGCAACAATTGGCAGAACGAGCAAACGAAAGCAGCGGTCACATGCGGCTGTCACAAGTTGGAGCAACAAAGGCAAATGAGCAATTGAGCACACCGGGTATGACACGAGAATTTCAAGTTAAATTGCCGATCATCAAATTGCCGATATTCAATGGAAATATCGAAAAATGGAAAGGAAATGCGAATTCCTTTAAAACGCTAATACATAATAGCGAATTATCCAATGTGCAAAAGCATCAATACTTAATTGAATCGTTAAATGGTCCTGCAGCAAAAATAATCGAATTTATCGAAACATCTAAGCAGAATCAGCTTGATCGCTTGGGAATTGTTGAAACAACGGTACGAAGACGAAAGAGTCATCCGCAGACAGCACATTCATGTTTATTCGAATTACCGTGAGTACATTGAGAGTCTGCAGGAGCAATCTGTGAGTTGTTAGATCATGTGCAGAAACATTTGCGAGTTTTATAATCATTAAAGCTTCCGACGGAATCGTGAGGAGAATTAATAATATATTTAATTGAGAAGAATTTGGACAGTGCTACAAGGAGACTCTGAGAAGAATATATCGAACAAGTGGAAAATATAACAGCAAGCTATATGATGGAGTTTTTGCGGCAATGTCAAGTGTTAGAGCGAGCGTCTTTGAGCAGAGAAAAAAAGGATATATCGAACAGGGCGAAAATTAACGATCATGAGAAGAACGACGGTGACAACCAGCGATTCTCATCTAATTCAAAATCACAAAACATAACATTGTTGTTAACGACTTTTCAAGAGAAAAAAATGTTATTTGTGCCAGGGATATTTTATATATTCGTGCAATAAATTTTTGGGTTTCACAGCCGAAAATAGAATCCAAGAAACTAAACAGTTAAAATTATGCATAAATTGTCTCCGGAACGATCATTTCAGAGATTGTAAATCAAGTTTCTGTCGAGAATGCTGAGAACGACATTATATATTGTATCATTCAATCAGTGGAGGAATAGGATCGAGAAGAAAAATCACAAGAAAATCAAAAGAATCACAGCAGCATGTTCAACATCGAATGCGGAGAGAGAGGTGAATCTTGACAAGCCATCGGTATGCCACGCGAAGAACAAAGTTGAGCAAGCAAGTATTAATATTAATCGCTATCATAGACGTTAAGAACAATTACGAATTTCACTAGACAACGCAAAAGAAATTAATTTTATAACAATGACGTGTAAAAGATTGAATCTATAAACAAATATAGCAGTCATGAATCAATCAATGGTATAAACATTATGAACGGTAAGATATGGTTGTCGATTGAATTTAAAATCGCGTACATCGAATTTTGAATTGAGTCTTTATTATCTAATGGTTCCGACGATAACTCAGAAATTATCATCATTCTTGATTCGCACTTCTCAGTTACCAATTCCGAGGAATCTAAAGTTAGCAGATCCATTCTTTTACAATCCCATGAGTGTCGACGTACTTATGGGCAGCGAATTCTTCTTCCACTTATTAGAGAATAAAAAAATAAAAAATAGCGACGTAATGCAAATATTGCGAAACAAAAAACTGGGCTGAATAATATCGGATCCAGTATCAGAATCTTTCATGTAATCATTGTATTATAAATCAATTTACCAATCATCAATCTTTGATTAAGCATATGTGTTTTTGCACAACAAGAATCTCTGACATGATACAATATGATAGTAAGATTCTAGGAATTGGAAGAATACACAAGAAAAATATAAATTCACGGAATTGTCAACTGATGAGCAGTGGTGCAAAAATTATTTCGTCCGAATGATTTGTTACCCTTTCGCGAAAACAAATTGCAACTAGACGAATCAAGAGAAATCACGAAGAGATGCTTAATGCATGTAGAGCGTAAATTTAAGGTCAATCCGAATTTTCACAAACAATATTCCGAATTTATGCGTGAATATATTGAATTGAATATACGAGGGTCGTTTGAAAAGTCCGTGCAAAGTCAGAGAGATGACACAACTGGCGCGTATCAAGGTTAGATTTAGTTAGTAGCATCTCTTGGAGGAACACACACCAAGTTACAGCCAGATCGGTCTATTTGTTTGTGTTTGGCATTCATTTGAATCGAGGAAGTCGAGGGATTTTCACGATAACGCACCAGCTCACACCTCAGCAGTTGTGGTCGCAAAATTAATGGAATTAGGGTTCCAACTCGTCTCACATCCCCCCTACTCTCCAGACTTGGCTCCCTCGGACTACTATTTGTTCCCCAATATGAAGAAATGGCTGGCGGGAAAAAGATTTTATGGAAACGAGGACGTGATTGCAGAAACAAATGGCTATTTTTCAGACTTGGACAAATCCTATTATTCGGAAGGGATCAACAAATTAGAGCAGCGTTGGACGAAGTGTATAAGCCTAAAAGGTGACTATGTTGAAAAATAAAAAAAGTTTACCCCAAAAAATTAAGTAGTTTTTATTTTTGCACGGACTTTTCAAACGACCCTCGTATGACTAAAATTAACAAAGAAACGGATAAAATAAATGGCGTATATTTACAGCATCACGGAGTGCTTTGCGAATCCAGTTCCACAACCATTATAAATACAATAGTATTCTATGCATCGGCAAAGACAGCATCAGCCATTTCATTGAACGATACGTTAATGGTGGCAGGAAACTTATATAATATAATAAACGTTATACTGCGATTTTTCTTTCATGCTATTGCAATTACAACAGATTTACAAAAAATGTATAGGCAAATCGTAATACATGAACGCAACAGAGATTATCAGAAAAGAACGACCACAAAAAAAGTGGATTTTTCGCATATTTTTCAATCCTTAATGCTCAAATCGAATTTTATGTCAAACGTTAGCTCATGATGAGACATTGATCACAAAGAAGTTTTACGCTAAGTATGCAATTGGTTTCAGAAATATATTATATAAGGGTCAAAGAGGTCACCAACTACTAAGAAAATATGACACTAACAACACTATATAGCATGAATTTTGTTGAATTTTTTTTAAATAGATAACTGCATGTACATATAGGTTCTTTGAGTTGCTAATTACGAATTTGATGTCAGATTTTAGAAATTCAAAATAGCAGATATAATATAGCGGACACAAATACTGAAACAATCATTTTCTTCTACGGAAACTATTGTATGGTGAGTTCTTTTTGGTTAGTAAATATATTATTGAATGTGATATTATATAGTTATGAAGAGACACGGAAACTGCAATGAAAAAGCACCTCTGCAGTGAAAAAGCTTCTAAACATAGCACTAAAACTATCATTGTTCCTTTATGCATCATATAACGCATCAACTTGAATTTAATCTTTTTTATGAAAAGTAATCAAAAGAATGCTTTTTCCTTGAAAATTGTCATTGATTACTTTTCAAAATGTAATAAAAAATTTGTAATCAACGAGCTAAAAAAACCACAACATAACAGTGAATGTTTGTTCAAGTATTTGTGTCCGTCATATTATTATATTACCATCTTGAATATTTAAAATCTGACATCAGATTCGTAGTTAGCGAATCTATCGAAAGTACCGATTTACAAAAAAATTCGTGCTATATATAATAGCATTGTTAGTATCAAATTTTCTTAGTAGTTGGTAACCACTTTAACGCTTTATATTTTTGAAATCAATCGCATGCTCAACGTAAAATTTTTTTGTTGCTAACTTTGGCATATGATTTGATTCCCAAATCGAGGACCGAAAAGCAATTTTGCGGTCGTTCTTTTTGGCGATTTTTTCTAATAAACCAATACAAAAAATTTCGATTAAATACGGTGATGTTGGATTGGCATGGTCTCCGTTCTTAGCCATAAATTGTGTTAAATATTTAGTCAGGAAGGCAAGTATAAATTTAAATCAAGCAGCGCAAGTTTTATTGAATGATTTATACGTAGATGACATTTTATCATTGGTTATCTGCGCATATACATATGTGTATTCGATTAGGAGAAATTAAAAGGAAAGCGTTACGACACATAGACTATATAGACAAATTGGTCATACGAAATAATATCGATAAGAATCGAGATGCGACCATTATAACTACACATGATGAGATTAATTGTGAAGCAAGAAATTAACAAAGTAATAATAAAGTGACATAATAAAGACGATAATTTATATGTGAACATTTTATTTACCTCAACATTGATATTAATAGGGTTAATTAAAGTAACTCTGGTATACATATTCGTATACATCGCACCTAACGAGAACTTAATTTATTAAATATCATTTACAATGTTTATAGTAAACAAATTGTATTACTAAAAATTTTGTACTGTTTACTAGTATAAAAAAATATTAAAAATCCGAAATACTTATTTTCGAATTAAAAAAAAATAGAACTTTTTGGGACTCTTGCATTTTTGTCGTATATCCCATCTCTATGGGACAGTCAGGGTAATCAGGCATGTTCAAAAGATAATTGCATTTGAAGTTAGTAGTTTTAACATGTGGTACGTTCCCTGTGCTAGACAAGGAGCGATAGTACATTTTCGATTATGGTGCAAAAACGGTATTTAAAAATTCGCTCAAAATCTAAAGGACTTACAATACAAATAAATATAATACGAATCACTTAAAAAAAATAAAGTAACCAGGCAAATATTAATTATAATTCTTTAGGAAGATTACAATTCTTCTAAAGCTTTATAATTAATATTTCTTTGGGTAATATTCTTGAAACTTTCACGGATGCTTTCTATATAAAAGTTATTCTTTTCGCGGGTCCAGATCCATTCTTGGAATGCCAAGAATGATTCTTGAAATGCGTTTCGTGAATCTTACAATCCATTTCAACAGGGCGAAGAGAAGCCTGATACTGAGCTGTTCCTATTATATTACACTGCTTGTGGAGAGAGAGGGAGGGAGAGAATTGTTGGGAATTGATCGGTCTTCAACAACCGGGAGAATGGTCTTCCATATTTTATTTATGTTGTAGCCATTATCTCTTAGATAATATCTTTAGATTGTTCACGCAGAATGCGCATGATATTCCATTTAATTTTGTTTACTTTATTATTTGATGAACAATAAAGATAACAAATGCATTACGCATGAAACGGAAGGTATCCATAGTTGTCAGAAAAACGTTATTTGATCAATAATTCTGCAGATATATTATATTATTTCATTATTATATATTATATACAGTTACCAATGGGAATAAATTGAAACTAAATAATTATTACTTCGCAACAAGTAGGTCAAATAAAATGAATCAACTGCGACTTTATGGAGAAAACATGTCAATTTTATTATTATATTTATGAAAATGATACGTAATTATTTGACAACTGAAACATTACAAAAAGGAGGGCAATAATATGCTTGCGTGCATAAGTCAATGGTGTTACGTCCGAGCATGTGTTTAAACGGCATCTGATACGGATCGCGTATTCGTCACCCGCGTAAACAGAAATAACTCTCTCTCTCTCTCTCTCTCTCTCTCTCTCTCTCTCTCTCTCTCTCTTATAAACAACAGGAGCCTTAATAATGGAAGTCAAGCATAATGTCCAGTTTCCGCAAGACATGAACCACAAACGTGAACATTGGTTTTAGCAGAATTTTTTCCTGGTGGAGGGGACGGGGGCATGAATCACAGAGTACACAAGCATGTATTTTGTTCTTTTTTATAATATTTCTATCGTTAAATGATTAAATATTGTACATACATAGTAAAAGAATTTGTCTTAAATTTAATATATTTCACATTTCCCAAATGATCAATCACTCAAATTTTCGTGTTAATTTAACGTAAGATGAATTTGTTAGAAAGTAACACAAATATTATGTAAGAAATTAACTCAAGAAGCGTAATACTTTGACACAATTTAAAAACAAATTTTATATTGAATTGACACATTTATAATGATAAATTTATCTGAAATCAGATACTATTTTTACGTTTTTAGTTTAGCCTTTGTGATATTTTACAAACACAATATATAAATTTAACAGATATTTATTATTACAAATAAAAAATAACACAAAATATCTGTACCTTTTAACATATAAAATATATAACTACTAGGAAGTACTAATATATTTCTTCAATATATATATATATATTTCTTCAATTTAAGCAACGCTTGAAATGGAGGAAACGATATCAAGATGACAAATGTTATAATATGAAATATATAATCTAATTAACGTTTTGTAGTGCAATATTATTTGCATTAGATCTAATTTAGAATTAATTTCATGAATAAATTATTGAAACATTATCGATATTTTGAAGCGATGCGAATAAGCATTTTATTCACTTTATTTCGATATACCAATATTTCCTTAAATCTGGCGTTATTATAATGATTCCTTTCGGTTTCCGTGAAAAAATTTATATTAGAAAATGTAGAATCAAAACGAGATCCCCACAAACAAAACAAAGGTGACAAAGCTCTCGAAAATTTCTATTCTTAGTAGCGCCATATCATTTGCACAATGATGTTTACGTCACATGATGTTACGTTCGTACGAACTTTTTTGTACTTTTATAAACTTGTCGCGACGTCGCTACAACGTCGATCAAAGTCGATCGATATGAAATGGTATATTCACAAACATATGTGCTCTAAAAACACGATCTTTAAAAAGATTAAAATTTACCATTATATAATCTTTGTAGTCAATTTTGGTCAATTTACACTTTAAGGTCGTCGTTTCTAAATATTAAAGAGATTGTATTTTTATAAACTTTATTATAATAATGATTAACTGACTATACTAAAAATTATCTAAGGAACAATATTTCCCACGATTATAGTTAAATTGCGATTAGTAATATCAAAATCTAATAAAAACGCACGAAAGGTATAGGACAAATTTAACCACAACTTTAATTTCTTATAAATTATTGTAAATAATATCCGCGACGCTTTTTTGCAAACGATATTATACAACAACAATTTTGTTATTGTGTATTAGTATTTAATATTATATCCATAATCTAGAGTCAAAAGAAATAAATGCTTTGTCATATGGTAATTGAATTATTAATTTTTGATAATCTATTTCGAATGATAACCAGTTCCGATCTCCTAATAATATTATATTATATGTATGCTTCTTTTTTCCATAATTCTAAATCTATATACATAGGTCAGTATCTGTGCCATTCTTGTTTTTCATTCAATATATTGAGCTAAATTTTAACAATGAGTCACAAGACAGAAAGCAAATCAACTTAAAATTTTGATAAATGGATTCTTAATAAAATAATTATTTATATCTTATAGGGCCATATATGTGAGAAACACAATCTATATAAATCTATATAAAAATACCTTAAACGGTGCTGGATCTTAAATACCTATGTGAATTTATATATTATATTACGTACGTATTTATATACTAGGTAAGTATTCATATACTACGTATACATTGTCCTTAAAATACGCACCGAAATGATTTTTCGATCTTTAAACGCAAAATCTATCAAACTATCGCAGTAATATCACGATGAATTAAAGAATTGACTAGCAATTTAACAAATTGATACTTTTTTTCATCTTAGAATGATCTTAATAATGCTCCATGCCATATTAAAATCTGTAAATAATTAATTTTTATTGCGAAAAATATTATCTCGGTTGTGAATCAAACCCGGATCTCTTGCATTTCTAAGTAGTCCGAGTTCGACTCCCAGCCAAAGTAATATTTTTCGCAATAAGAATTAATTACTTACAGATTTTATTGTGTCACTCAACACTATTAAGATCGTTTTAAAGTGCGAAAGAAACATCAAATTGTTAAATTATAATACTAATTAATTTAACTCGTAAGATTAT
>NW_017305670.1:18122-23298 GCF_001594115.1 Trachymyrmex septentrionalis
GAAAGAAATATCAAATTGTTAAATTATAATACTAATTAATTTAACTCGTAAGATTATTGCGATAGTTTAGTAGAGTTTGCTTTTCAAGACTGAATATATAATTATTTTTCTTAATTATGAATAATTCTTAATAAATTATATTATTATTACAAAAATAAGTTTACGTAGCTTGAATTTACAAAAGACATATTGTGCGCATTAACTTCTATATAATATTCATAAAGCACTTTATCGAAGTAATTAGCTTCAACTCTTAAAATGACATGTCATTAAAAGTATAGATAAAGTCATTTAATAAATACCTTGGATCCTAGTATAAAGACATAATATTGCGAAGATAATTACGTCTATCGTCGTTTATAATCTGTAATAATGCACACAAACAAAAAAAAATTATGGAGAAGTAAGCAAGCTAATCTAGATCATCTGTGTTTATTCTGTCACTCAGTACTTGTTAGTTGATGTGTACATACTGTATCCTGAAATATAAGCACCTTACACAGTAATTCTCACAAAGTTTTTTTAGAGGGTTTGCAAAAACTGTTTCTGAAATTTTTATAAAAAGTATTAATAACGTTTGTGTATTAAGACTCGTGCAGCAAGAAGTTTATTAGTTCAAACTAATTGTCAGCGAAGTGGAAACTATGACAAAGACGCTACAGGCTGCACTGGCACCATTATTCATCTTATGCTCGTTCTGCGGTTTGGGTTTTTTCGAATATCCTTTTGGATATCCTAGGCCATATCTGTCTTGTCCGTATGTCTTGATCATATTGGGCTTTTCTTCGTGTTTCGTTTACCTCGATTGTCATTTTTTTTTTGTTATGAAGTCAACTGATCCACTCGTCTGGATACATTTCTTAATATCAATCATCGTGATTACATGTATACTTGTTAGCTTTTTTTATTTTAAGGTAAATGTTTTATAAGTACTCATAGTCCCTAATATTACTCTATTAAAATTTCTTAATATTTTTTTTAAACGTTTTTCCATTGAAAGCATTAAAGGCATTTACATCTCATAATTATGAGCAAATACAAAGAACTCCACACAAATCATAAGAAAAATGGGTTTCGGTCAAATTGCTTCAAATTTTAATATCTTTTAACAAATATCAAGCTCTTTTCTCTTTTCTCTCTCTCTCTTTCTCTCTCTCTCTCTCTCTCTTTCTCTTCTCTCTCTTTTTCTTACTAAAAAAGTCCTCATAGGCGCAAACATCTAAATTAGATTTTGCTTTAGGATCTTCGAAAGATCATCACATCTTATTCGGAAAATTAGTCAAAATAAGTCTTTTTTATTAACATTAGTTATAAATATTGTGTAATATTTATCATATATATATACTATATACATATATGTCACGGAAAAATCTGTTAGACATAGTATAACGAAAAAGTATCATATTTTGTAATATTTTATAAAATATTGTTACAGTATAAAACATCCCGAAAATAGTTTTATTTTATTTTTTAATTCCAAGAAGCGTGTTAGGATTTCCAAAGAGGCAAGATGACTTACAAAAATCAAGCATTGTATTTTGTGAGAAGCAAGGGAATTCATATAAATCACATATCTCAAAGGAATGAAACGCCCGTTCACGTCGTGTTCACGTCGTGTTCACGTCGTGTTCACGTTGTTCATTTTGTATAATTCTGAGAAATAGAGCAGAACTAAAATCATAAGCATACTATTGATCAGGGTTGAGTAGTAGTTAGTTAAAACGTTAAAAATTACAAAAAAAAGTTAAAAAGTTAATAATTTTTAACTTAACTTAGTTAATTTTAAATGCAATAATTTTTAACTTAATTTAGTTATTTTTAAACTTTAATTTATTAACTTTTTTAAATTAAAAATTTGTCTATCTCTTTTAATGCTAATATTTTTTTTTTATAAAGTCAAACATTAGACAATTAATTTAGGAAGTGTTCAATGAGGAGAGATCTATAATATAATAAGAGTCACACCATACAATAATTTTTAATTGAAAATTAAAAACTATTGTATGTTGTGACTCTCACTAGGTTTTTTTAATTCCCGCTTATATTTAAATCACACTAATTTTAGATATAATGAACGTTATATTTCAGCATAAATATGAAATGAGTTTTAGATGAAGAATTGTTGTAGAACAGTACATTCATCCATTTTCTAAATTTGTACGTATATTTTTTGTAACAAATATTTAATCGATGTAGTCATAAATATGCATGAGCAGTCGTTTTAGAAGTTAAAAAAAGTTAGATAAAAGTTAAAGAAAGAGAAATAATGCAAACATATACTTTTCTCTCTCGCAAGATTGTGATAAAAGCGCCTTATAGTGTGACTCTTATTATATATATAAGTAACTTACATGTAAATATAAAATTAAATTTATCTTTTAGATTAATAATCTATATTTGTAAGTTTATTCTATTTATTTTATTTATTTAAAGTAATCTTATTTTAAAGAAAAAATTAACACATTCTGATCTCACAAATAATTTTTCCCAAAATTAATTTATAAGTTATTTACTATAAGGGACTATCCTCCAATAACCATGACTTTGACATATGTTGTCAAGGTCACGACTCTATGTGACCTTAAAAAAGTAAATTTTAGCCGTTGGACGTTGTTCTTTAAAAAATTATTAAAAAGAAAAATTATTATTAATAAAACATACTAACTTTTGGATACAACTTCGTTTCGATGAAACAAATTCCCTGCTTTAACAACGCAAAATATTTTCTTATATAATTTTTGTGTTTTTAGAGCAGACGATTTGTCCGAATTTCTACGCTTACATGTGAATCTTTAACCATTACGTTAAAAAAAGCATTTAATCGTTTATATGTATTAATATTAAACACTTTTTTAAACATGAATTCTGCAAGGCAATGGACGAAATGGGAGCGTTTACGAACATATCGAGGTATAATTCTGCGAATATTTCTCCACAGACGTTTGATATTTTGAGTATAACGCCTGTGTCTGGATCAATAAAATGTTGTGAATGATTCACTGTTTTATATGTTCGATATATTGGGTCGATTTGGCCGTATGCTTTCTCTCAATCGTTATGAATTATTGTTCCAGGAGCGATATAATTTTCGGATGAGCGGTAGTTATATTTGTGCGTCACGGGATTCAGTTAATACGATAAATATTTTCTTTGTGTTGCGTGTTATTCCGCCGAAAAGCCATTGTCCTTTAACGAGTAGTTCGCGATGATCTTTTTGATGTCTAAATTTTGCCTCATCGATTTTGATAATAATTCCTTTTCCACCAATTTGATTTTGGTTGTTTGTTAACCATTTTGATTTATGAGCTGAGGAGCCAGATTGTTGGATATTTATTAAAATAGAAAATTTTTAAATAAAAGTAAACTAGTTTTCAAAAATACTAATACGTTACTTTAAAAACACAAAGGCACTAATTTTATGTATTGTAAAATGGATCCCAGCCGAATTGACTGAAATTTTATTATAATGTAGTTCTTGATGTTCTGATTAAAAGTCCTCATAAACAGAAGATTCAAAAATAAATAATTTTTCGAAATTTTAGAAATCAAATGTTGGAATTTAGCTATATTTCCAATATTTATCATCCAATATCTCGGAAACTGTCATGAAGACTTCTGATCAAGACATCATGATCTACATAATCTATAATCAATAATTAAAATTTCAGGCAATTCGACTGGGATACATTTTACATAAGATTAGTGTGGGGTTCTTTCTTGCTTTAAAACAATTCACCCTTTCCTAGTAAGTTATTAAATTACATGAATTGCCTCTCTGCAAAAGTTAGTCCAGTCTGATATGTGATAATATATTTGGTTCTTTTTCTAGGAATGTCTGCTTTATAAACAAATTCTCTGCTTTAAAACCACATTTTTTTGATGAATTATTTTTGGTAACAACTTTTAACGAACAACAAGCGACGGCTAAAATTTGTTCAAGATCTCTCGGGGACATGACAACAAAAATGATTTTTATTAAGTTAATTTTTTATTTCTTCAATTTTTAACTTAATTTTATTAATTTTATAAGCCATTAACTTTAACTTAATTTAATTAAAAAAAAACATTAACTTATCCAAACCTGCCATTGATATATATACAAATAATAAAAAGAAAAATTTATTTCGATAATGTGTACTTATTCATGTAAAATGTAAAAACTTTCTGTAGGTCCTACAACAAAAAGTAAGGCATTTGAAAGTTTGTGAAGAATTTTAATCAGCTTGACGTGAGCTATAAATTAAATATTAAAATTAAAAGCAATTTGTTTGAAACACATTTTTTGTAAGATTTGTGCAGAGTTCTTCATAAAAAGTTTTTGAATAAATCAATTTTTATATTTATATTCTTATTTAGTGTAATAAAGATCTGTTTAGTAAATTACTTAATATTAGTATTTATATTACTCTTCCAAATAAGCTTTTATCGTAATATTTTTAATTTTGTATTTCAAATACTAATTTTTCTTATAACTTTTTATCTATCATCACATTTTTTATACACATTGTAATAACAATTTTTATTCAAATATAATTTCCTTTTTTGAATGATCAATCAATATGATTTTTTAAAGGAATTGAAAATGTGCTTGCACAAACTTTCCTTAGTGGATGACACAATGGAAACAATCGGTTCGCCAAAGAAATACCGACATCTGCGTAAATGGATAATTCGAATAACAATCGGATATATTGTATACATGTTTTTTTACTTTGCAAAATTTGTTTACTTTTTTATACCTGGTTACGATATAGGATCAACATTATATAGTATTTTGGTCTTTTGTTATCCACTATTTGTATATATCTCAAGTGCACTACTTTGGGAAACTATCGTTGGGTTAGTATACATGTGAACATTTATTTCATAAGCTATTTTTTATTGATACCGTACGTCAAAATGTTGTCTGTGTAAAACATTTAAAGATTTTTTGAAACTATTAAATACTTTAATTTTATATAAGATTTTATCAGTATAAGCATTAAAATTATAAAGAATATACAATATATAAAATTAGTTAAATTATAAAATTTCATTTTATTATATACATATATAGTAAATATAAAATGTATAATAAAACACAAAAAATTAATAACAAAATCCTAATCTAATCTGATTTTGATTATTTATTAACATAATGATAATATACATATATTTTATATATATATATATGTAT
>NW_017305670.1:23398-26945 GCF_001594115.1 Trachymyrmex septentrionalis
CGTTTACATGTGATCTATTCTGAACTTTTTGAAAATAATACAGACTATGGAAGACAAAACAGATCCAATTTAGCGTGTCAACGAATAGCAGAAACTGAGAATCGCAAGCAATGTATATGGATTATAATGTAATTTTTTAAAAAATATTACACACGTTCGTGCGCACGTATGTAGGTGAACAGTGTGCATCATTTTAACTTTCCCATAATTGTAATATCCCAAAAAGTATAAAAAATTTAAAGAAAAGTTTTTTAGAGTGCAACAATTCGAGAGCACATTTTGGTTACGTTATTTTTTTCTAGACAGAGACGCAAGAAGATATGATAATAGTCTTTTTTAAAAGGAATTGAAAGACTTGAGCCGAATAAGGCCCATTGCTAAATAAGACCCACTTTTAAATTTAATACTCTAAAATTTGTTTTACGTTCGCAGTATAGATATGTTTAAAAGATTTGTCATAGGAAGTACATAAAAAGGGATTAAAGAATTGGAATCGTTAGCAATACGTTTGTTTAACACAAGAAAAACTTGTATGTACCATGTTTATAACAATCCACTGCAAAATTTACTAGTACACAATGTTTTAATTTATTATAATTTATTATTTAACTTTCTAACTATGGAAAATAACAAATAAGTCAATTATTTGAAATAAATATAAATCTTTTTTGTAAACAATATTAGTACTTATTAAATAAGGTCCACTTATGTAATTATCATTATAGCTATTATTATTTGTTTGTTATGTATGGAGTTTATGCAAGTATAGGCTTATTTTGCGTTGCCATTTAATAACAGGGGGGGGGGGGTCCATTATCAAATAGAGGATCCTAGATGTCGCATATGATATCATACGATATCGCATGCAATAACAGAAATTATGTTCTTGAATGTGAGATGTATTGCATGCGAGAAAATATCGAACAACTGATATCGAGTGATAACCCATGCTATATGCAAGTCACATACGGCAAATAAGTAATAAATGCAGTTCCCGACAGAAGTGAGGTTAATGTTAAGTACATTTAATTTATGTAGCAATGGATACTGTTTCGTTTCATACCCATGCAGAACAAGAAAATCAAAATAATATCAATTTGACGTCATATTGATGAATTTATGTCATTTTTTGATCATGATAAAAATCTCTATGCGATTCCTATAAATGAATAAAAATGCATTCAGCATTGAAAAGCATTCATTTTAACATTCGTGAATCAATATTTCTGAAAATCTGAATCCATTTCAATTCATTTCAATCCATTCTTTGCTGGGTATCCTTTCCTCCCTTGACAGTCAGTAAATGGTCGTAAAAGGCACATAAAGTGAGCCTATATTCGGGCAGAAATACTCGGTCTGACAGCTGTTGAAACGAGTACAAAATACGCTTTTGTATATAAAATTCTAAAATAACTTCAGTTTTTGTCGATAATTACGACTTTGATAAGTATGAGACAAGACATTACATTTTCACAATTAAGCAAATAATAATGAAATGGCAACATAAATTTTGTCGTCAAAACGTCACTTTTCCACGCCTATATAACCTACATAGCAATATATTTCCTTAGGATATTCTAATTTGATCAGAATAGTCCCATTCTGATCCGGAACATTAAATCATCCATATGATTACCTCAGGACATTTGTAATTATCATTGTACTAATATGTATAAAACGTCTTCAGAATATGCTATTTTGATCCGATAAAATTTTAATTACTTTCATCGATAAATTGAATTTTTCAACTTTCGTATGTATTTCACATATATGTCATATACATTTATGTATTTTACGTATATTATAGAGACATATCTTTGTAATTTAAATGTTAATTTTTTAAATATTTACATAAATATTACACAGCGTACTGAAAATTATACCCTTTGTTTTGGAAAGAATTTAATCATATTTATTATTATATTATGTCATTATAATTTAACAAGTTGCAGTTATAACTTATTTTGTTTTTTTGTTGTACATACATAATTTATTTTTCCAGTCCATGCTCTATGCTTTGTATTTAAATGTGTAGCTACCGGTTTTGCCAGACCATCGTTTAATTCTGTGTCACTACCAACAACGCAAAGTTCTTGACTGAGTACTCAGGAGCCTTAATTAACTTCAATTGTATATAAAATAATCACAAATTTTGTACCAATCGCAAATTACAACTATATTGTCTTATAAATCGAATTCTACGATAATAATAATTTATTTTGTTTATTGTTAATACCTCTCTTACGTGTCTCTATGATTTGATTAATTAAAACAATTACTTTATAGGCATGTCTACCTACAACTATGCCTTATATCTTACAAAGTAAACAAAATATTCAAAATATCAATGTTACTTCAAATGTTATGGAGCTTCGAGAGATTTGTATACATGTGTTTGGATATGAGTGTTGCACTTTTCTACGGAAATCAAGAATGGACATTTGATTATATTATAATAATTATACATGGTTACTCCCTTTACATTTCGTTCAACATCTTATTTCTCATATCAAACTACATATGTCAAACTATTTACCATAAGGTATAGTAAAATTAAAACATTATTTATTTATAACTAGAATTATAAGCACAAGCAACAACTTCACAACATTAAAATTACAAATATGGAAGCCACCTTCTAAGTAACGTAATCTTTTGAGTACAAAATTTTCAGTTTTATTAAAGATATTCATATTGTATTAAAATCATTTTAGATAGACGAGACATTATCAATTCTTCACAAATTGTCTAATTATAATTTCGATGAAGAGTTACGCGATCTGGTAAATAATGACAAGATTTTATGTAGAATTCTAATTATTATATGTATAATTTTACTAACGCTCATAGAAGCTTCCCCTTTCGGGCATGTGCATAAATTTCATCGAATGATTATGTAAAAATTGGGACATTATAAAATAGCAATTGTGTTATCTGTTTATACACGTTAGGACATTAGGATACTTATTCACACATGCTAACGCCATAGGTAGGCTGGGCTAAGAAGTTTTAATAAATTTTTTTTTTATTTCCACGCAAAAGCCAATATAATTATGTTATCAATGTTCTACAAAATAAACACTGTGCATTTTAGTACATAAAATTGAATATTTTACGAAACTTTTGTAATTAGTGTTATACGAGTATGTACAAGTAGTCTAAAATATATAAAAGTCATTTGCTATCAAATTCATAATGCTGAATTGTATCCAATTTGAGTTATTTTGAAACATTTCTATAGATCGCTACTGAACTTTTCTCAATATGGTGTTAACTAAAATGGAGTTAAATGGTTTAACTCAAGAGAATATATTAAATTTGTATAAAAATTAATTATTAATACGAATTAATTATTAATACTATTTACTCTAAAATTGAAAAATGGATTTTGACATATATTGAAGAGTTAAAAATAACAAAATGTTATTTAACTTAAGGGGTAGGATTGATTCTTTGATATCTAACAACTATAATAATTTGATGTTTTATAACAGTGTCTCAATTTTTTACATAATCGTTTAGAGCTTAAGCGTGTATCCGAACTTTC
>NW_017305671.1:0-403 GCF_001594115.1 Trachymyrmex septentrionalis
ATAACTTCTAATTTGTGTACAGCGTATCCAAAATTCTTGGAATTCTCTCTTCTTCTACGACAATATATCTACGTATTTACCAGAGATCTGGCTGGCTTAGGATATGGCAACGTTTGTTCTAAACTGTTTTTCATTTTTTTTTTTGCTTCAATACTTCTCTATATCTTCGATCGCCTTTTTTTCAGTTCAACTCTGAACTTTATTTTACTTTTAATCTCCTTGTCACCAGGAACTAAGATTACTTATCGTTCCACTATGTTCCGTACTGCTCTCTTCTACTCCTTTGTCAAATATTTTAACTCTTTTCTTATATCAATAAAAACCTCTCCCTCTTTATTTTGCTTTTGTTCTGCTGTCTCGTATTTTAATGCGTCACTCATGGTATTTTAGAGAGGTTGTAACT
>NW_017305672.1:0-5437 GCF_001594115.1 Trachymyrmex septentrionalis
ATAGGCAAATTTCAAGATACAATAACTTCGTCAAAAATTGTTGTATCTAAAAGTCGGGATATCTAAAAAAGTATTTTCAGCAAAAGGACCATTTTTGCTTCAACATTGAATAACGCGATAAAAAAAAATCGTACGGAGCTTCGTAAAAAAATAAATTAAAGATAAAGATTGGATCTTTCGAATGATATAAATCTCATTTGTATACAATTTTTATTCCACTCTGTGGAGTTTCGCATATTTCATAAAAAATTTTGAAATCTGATATATCATCATTTATGTTTGTGTAACTTTATGAAATTTCTATGAGATCGTTTCTTTTAAGTAGCGATCCGAAAAGTAGAAGTTTCTACCTATAAAATGCTTTTGTAGACATCCCAATATGACAATTTTTGACGAAGTTATTGTATCTTGAAATTTGCCTATTTTTGCAGAGTGAATAGGTGTTGCGTTAATTTAGTTGCCCAGTGTATTTTTCTATTCCAACTGTTAGTAAAATTTAATTACAAAGAATTAAAAAAGTAAAAGTATAAACTTAAGAAATTTATTTTAAATAAAAAAAATTTTATAATAAAAAGATTTAGTGATGCTGCACTATTAACAATACAATATATGTACATAATATCACAAAAAAATTTCATTTTCACAAAAATTTCTTTTTTACAAAAAGCACAATTGTATGCGGTTGTATATGAGCTCCTTAAAAAATAACTGTATATTTTAAATCTATTTTAAACTTTCGAAACCATCATAGTAATAATATTGTAATTTGAAGAAGAAAATGAAATATTTAAATTGCACCAATTATAAACAAAAGAATACGTTTCATTGAAACACTAATGTTCTATAGTTCCCTTTTAGCAAGAAAACTCGTGGTCCTACTTTTTCTTCTTAAACATAATAATCATTGTTCATTTCTTTTAGCTAATGAAACCAAATTGGTTATATTTTTTAATTAAACAAAAATGAAATCCAAATGCCAACATCTTTATACTTATTCTAAACTGTCAAAGTAATAATAACCCAAGTATGTATTTATATTAAAAAATAATGATAACTCATACATATGTGTAATCTTTTAATTCAAATAGATGATATGTATTCACTATTCTAAAAAAATATATGAACATGAGAGTACTCAATTAAAACAAACCATTTTTTATCGAAAAGAACTAGATCAATTCTTTTTCAATTGATATCATAGTTAAATCGCATAGCACATCATCGTCATTGTAGATATCCGAATCTTTCTTAATTTTTATTTTAAATAAGCCTCTACAATTGTCACAGACATTAGCACAATTAATAAAATTTTTTTGCTATTGCTACATTTAAAAAGATTTCTGGAAAACTACTTTTAACTAATTCGATTTGAACATCAAGATATAATTTTATATTTGCAAGAATAGCGCTGTCTATCAAAATATTGCGCTCTTCCAAATTTTGTGCTGAAACGCACCTACTTAGTGTCTCGTTACGCTTCCGCTTTTGTATATAAAAAAAAATTAAGAAGCAAAAATTGTTTGTACATATGTACGTATTATTGCTTATAGATTGATGGCCTACAAATACATGTGAATTATAATACATAATATTGTACATAAGAAAATAGTTTTTGTTTTTGCAACAAAGGATTTACAGTTTTAAAGCAGAAAATGGTGCGTGTAGACAGTCGAGGTGTAGGCAAGAATTTTTACGCGCAAACGAATTGTAGTAAATGTAATGTAGGCAAACAATACTGTAGGCAATCAATTCTTATTGATAAACGAAGTTTTACCCCTTCTATAGCATGCCTATACCTTGGTAAAAATACGGAACTTTATAAAACGTGAACGAACGTTCGATGACGACTTTTTAAAAGTTTCTACGTTTTCGAACTTTATAAGAATGCTTATAAAACATCATTGGGTTTTAAACACAGAATATAAAATACAATATGTACCGTTTCATGAAAGTTCTCTAATGTGCTAAAGCAACATTTTTTAAAGGATGCTCTGTAAACGCTGATGAACTTTCGTGCAGATAGTTCACTGTCAGACTTTTCGGACGTTTAACAAACGCTTTTCTCAATACCTCGACACAAGTATTTATCTTTTGTTCATCAAACGCTGTTCCAATGTGGCGAATTATTGAATCTCAGTAAACGCTTTGTAAGGCTTTACGCAAACGGCCCCTTAATGACCTCTAAAAAACCGTTTCCCTCAACCTCATTACACAAGCGTTTTGCCTCCATTTAGAAAACATTCTTCTACATATTCAACTATCAAACAGTGCACATTGTCTAGGAGGTCAAAATAAAATTCAATTTTTCGCATCTAGAAAACCACATCAAATAAGATAAAAGGCACAGTATAAGACTTCTGAACAAAAAATTTTGTACCTTTTTTTTGATAAAATGTCTGCGTTCAGCAGGCTCAACACTTGAACTGTACGTTCATATAAACGTTATACAAACATTCATGAAACTTATTATTTTCGTCAAAGTATGCCTCCCAAATGCTGCAGAGTTGCAATTTCCGTTTCACGAACACTCTAATAGCCGTTCCTAAATTTTCAACGAATTTCTGCAAACGCTCATGTAAATGTTAAACAAACATTTATAAAACTTCTTATATTCGACAGAGTATGTATTTATATCAAGAGGTTTTTAGGACTTTATCATAAAAACATTATGGCGATGATTAAACAACTGAAATAAAAACAATTACTATTTCTCTATAATATCAATTGCTTTAATATAATTAATGTTTCTCGATTTATAATAATATGTAATAATGCATACAAAAAAATAATAGTCAACGCGTAAATCCAATGTTAAAATTAAAATATATTCTAAAGATGCAGCTGGGTAAATTAGCATTATAATTAATTTTTTATTACAATTGGTCATTATATTTAGTTTCAGTTTCGGTTTTACGCTCAAATGACGCAAACATTATTTCATTGTTGTCTATCGCATTAAACATATGTAATAGTGCTTATTATGCTGTAAAAAGTAATAAAGAACGTATTAGGAACCTATTAGGTAGTACATTAGATAATATTATTAAAAGTTAAGTCCCCTCGAGGGTTTGCTGCTGCGACTTAATTTCTACTTTCTAGTTACAAAAAATTTTTGAAAGCGCATGTTTATAGTGATAAGCGGAAAAAGTGAACACTAATAGATGCAGCTTACGGTAGCTCATTGTTATGCTCCCTTCGATTCATATGACGCATTGACAAATGTTTATGAAAATTAAATTCTTGTCACGGCTCTTTTCCAAACTTAAGAATAAAAAGTTATATAACTCCTTTTAGTGAAATACGATATAGCATCAATTTCAAGAAATTTTGTTTCTATTCGTCAGTGTATTATTATACTTTAAATCTAATTAGGACGTAAAACTATTATAAATATTAAGCTGTGAGAAATTATAGGATGATTTTGTCTTAACAACACATTGTCAACTTTACACGACGGTGCTCCTGTGTCTGACAGTGCTCAATTGTACCTCCGAGAAAAATTGTGGATCTCCTGGAAGATTCTCGTCTATACATATAAAATCTCATATAAAAGTTATATTTATATTCTTCACTTCTTTCATCAGTTCATCATTATTATTTGTCATTATCTGTTATCATTAGTTGTTCTTTATTTCTTTCGTTGTCAATTGCAATTTGTTCTTTGCTTGTCATACAGGTAATGTTACTTTAGTGATACTAAAACATAAATTTAATTTTATATATCACATGTGATGTAATATATTACAATAATCTATTATAATATGATTATGAATATATAACAATAATATGAATATATAAAAATAAAAAAAACAAATGTGAGTCTGCTAATAAATTAAAACGTTATATAAATGATCTTAATTTTAATGTGTTTATAAATTACCTTATTTCGTTTGTAGATATCGTGTTTATAGATACACACTCCCAACTATCATATTTTTTATCTATGCTATATACAGAGCTATATACAGATCTGTGATTGTTTAGGTGACTTTTATTAATAGAGCTTTTACCGCATTCCTAAAATAAAATACATTTATAATTAAATAAAGATTAAAAATAAAAACAATTAAATGAGAAATAATTAAAAAAAATAAAAACAATAATTTTGTAGCACATACCTCGCAAATATAATATATAGTTTCTTGCTTATATGTACTTTCATGTGCTGTTTTAAGTGCTTACGATGAATAAATGTAGATAAACATTGGTCACATTTATACGGTCTTCCATGAACGTGTTTCGTTTTTATATGATAATACAAATAGTTATAAGTTTTGAAAACATTCTCACACACGTTACACTTGTAATTTTTATCAATGCTATGCTTCGCCTCTATATGGCGATTTAGGTTTCCTTTGTGACTACAAAATAACCGTAAATATTTATCGTTTGTTATCAATTAATTTAAGCATAGATACTAAATTATCAAATAATTTTTCTAATTTTTGTTGTTAACTTAAATACTCACGTAAATGATTTTTTACAAAACTCGCATGAGGTTTTTCCCCTGTATGAGTCATTTCATGACAATGCATATTAAATTTATGATTAAATGTATTATCACATGCTTCGCATTTGTATGGTTTAATTTCAGTATATACTTCTTTATTATGTCATGTAAAAGCTCTCGAGGTGGTAAATTGTTTACCTTTAAAATTAAGGAAAATTATTGTTATAAAATTAATTTAAAAATGGTAACATAAAACGGATAACTCTTAAAATGACACAAAGTTATTAAAACACAAAAAATATCAATCTTGAGCTACATAAATCTTACCGCAATGATAGCATACATATGTTTTTGTGGCATTATCCATTTTCTTCGACTATCGATTCAAATGTTACGAAACTTGAGACTGGTGGATACTCCTCTTTTTTTTTCAAATTCAATTCTCAAACTCTGCAGGCGTATTCCTCGGTTAAATTTATTGTAACGTTCCCTAAATTCTTACTATAATTTCAACAGTCTCAATTTTTTTGAACGTGTATATTTTTAAAATTATTTACCTAAACCGTAAAAAAATATAATTCATTAAAAACAAAAACTTTTATCGAACAAATTTTATAACTGAAGATTGCAGTTAACATATAATTACTTTTTTCATTAAACAACTTAAAACACTTGAAATGACAGGTGAATACATTATTATAACAATAAAACAACCGATGTATTCATAATTTAGATATAGAATTATCAAAGTGTATTAGTTTTAGTGGATATTGAATATACTGTAATAATAAGGACTGTAATAAAATCTTTGTTGAAGTCACAGCTATCATCGTTTAATGCATTTTATTACTAAATTAATATTTTGTCGTTAGTGATATACTCGATATGAAATTTTAAATGTATATTCTACATATGAACGTTTCTTTATTTTTCTTCTAATTTACATAAATAAAATATTAAGTATAATGTTAGATTGGAAATATCAGA
>NW_017305672.1:5537-9174 GCF_001594115.1 Trachymyrmex septentrionalis
GTTAAGTATAATGTTAGATTGAAAACATGAGACGTTTAAATAGTTAAATGTAATTCAAACGAAGATTGAGTAGGAATAGGAACATGTAAATAAGAAACCGCCATCAAGGTTGGAAGCAACATCTTGTATAAATGATTATTAAGTATAAAAGAAGATTTAGAATAACCCGTACAATGATATGAAATCATATTTTGAAATCTGTTAAGTAAAAATTAAAATATTTATATGCCATCGGCAATAGTTATAACCTATTTGAAAATAAGACCAGATTCCAGGCAATAAAGTTATAAAAAATTATAGTTATGAAAAGTAAAAGGGAAAAAATAAATCAATATGTCAAAAGACTAAATCTTAAAAAAGAAATTTATAAAATTAGAATTACGGCTAGATTAAAAAATGACGTTAAATTTAAAAACCGAAATTTTGATGATATAATAACTTACATATAATGTTTATGGTTTTGATGTAGTGATGAAGATTATTTCGATTAAATTGTAAATTGTTTGCTGACAACTAAACACGTCGAAATCTTAGAAACAACTGTGACAAAACGAACATATATGTGTATATATATCTATATATATTTTTATATATACACAGGGTTATCAACATTACCTCATAAAAGTAATCTGTTATTATAAATCAACAAAAATATAACAATTTTGGTGATCTTTTTCATTAGTATTTTTCCTGATTAATAAAATATTTTACAGCGTTACTCATTGGCAGTACACACTGCATATTGCAGCCCTTATACACTACTCTAATTAGCATCGCAATGGATTTCACTTGCTGATTGATTGACAGTTGCTACCAATCAAAGAACCAAAAATATTAAGATCCGTAAACTAAAAATGCAATGTTTAGAATATTTATTATTAAAGAATCATTACACATACAAGCGAAAATTTGAAAGATATGAGGTTCAAGGTTTCTGTCATATTTTCATTTAAAAAATAAGGATACCAGAATATTATATTATTTTAACTAATTTGAATATATAATTTTATCATAAAATATATAAAATTGCATCAATTACAAGCATAATATACATTTTTTTTCAAACATTATTGTTGTATTACTTCTCTAAAAAATAATATGTGCAAGAAACTATATTTTAAATTACAAGCTTTTACTTTTTAAAAATAAAATCTAAGTAGTACATATTTTTTTATTTTTATATAAAGGTCTTCCCATTCTTATCCTCAAATAATATATATTTTTCGACTCCAACTGTCAGTAAAATTTAATTACAAAAAATTAAAAGAGTAAAAGTATAAACTTAAGAAATTTATTTTAAATAAAAAAAAATTTTATAACAAAAAGACTTAGTGATGCTACACGGTTAACAATACAATATGTACATAATATCACGAAAAATTTTTTTTTTATGAAAAGGTACAAAAAGCGCAATTATCCACATTTGTATGTGAGTTCCTTAAAAAAAATAACTGTATATTTTAAATCTATTTGAAACCAACTTTCAAAATCATCATAGTAATAATTATTTGAAAAAGAAAATGAAATATTTAAATTGCATCAATTATGAACAAAAGAATACATATCATTGAGACACTAATGTTCTATAGTTCCCTTTTAGCAAGAAAACTCGTGGTCCTACTTTTTCTTCTTAAACATAATAATCATTTTTTATTTCTTCTAGCTAATGAAACCAAAATGGTTATATTTTTTAATTAAATAAAGATGAAATCCAAATGCCAACATCTTTATACTTATTCCAACCTGTCAAAGTAATAATAACCCAGTATGTATATTTATATCAAAAAATAATGATAAAACACATATTCATATGTAATCTTTTAATTCAACCTAAATGATATGTATTCTACAAAAATTTTTGAAAATGGGAGTACTTAACTGATATAAGTCATTTTTAATCGAAAAAAACTTGACGCTGCTAATAAAATAGTTTGGCTTAGCGGCGCGTTTACCTACATTATATTTGCCGACAGTTCATAATAATTATTGCTTGCAGCTCGATTGCCTATATGTATTATTGCACACAAATATAAAATTACAAGAAAATGCACTTATGCACATATGACATTATTGCGCATAAACTACATTGTTGCACGCATGGTATTATAAACTACAAATCGATTACTTACAAGTATTTTTGTGTACGTGTAAATAAAAATTGCACATACGAATTAATTACTCTTACTTCCACATTGCATTATAACTTACAAGCACATTTATGCAGAGACTTTACGACTGTCTTTAACGCTGGAATTTGCGTTTGCATTCCATCACAAGGATTGCTAAGTCTCTAAAGCACCAACGACAACAAACCAGCAACTAAAAAAAATGTCTACGAATTTGCATAACACAGAGATACAATTGCAATAAATTTCATATTTTTCTTTGTAATAATATATTGACGCTTAATGCAACATACTATTATATTGTCTGATTTTTGAAAATATTCTAATTACGTTTCTTTTTTGTTACGTTATCAAGAACGATTACGTACCCAAGAATGTTTGTCAATTCTTTTTCAATTGATATCATAGTTAAATCGCATGACCGCGTCAGCGGTATTATATATCTCAAATAATCTTTTTTACTTTTAATTTTAAATAAAATATCTCTACAGGCATTGGCACAATTAATAAAATTCGTAAAGCTATTGTTACATTTGAAAAGATTTCTGGAAACTTTCTACTTTTAACTAATTTACGAGTATTTTAAATATCAAAGTAAAGCTTTATATTTACAAAAGCGCTGCCTATTAAAATTTTGCGCTCTTCCAAACGTTGCAGCGTTGCAATTTCCGTTTTACGAACACTCTAATAGCCGCTCCTAAATTCTCAACAAATTCCTGCAAACGCTCATGTAAATGTTAAACAAACATTTATGAAATTCTCATTTTCGACAGAGTATGTGTTTAGATCAAGAGATTTTATAAAGGACTTTCAAAAAAACATTATGGCGATGATTCAATAATTGAAGTAAAAACATTTACTAATACTCTATAATATCAATTGCTTTAATACAATTAATGTTTTTCGACTTATAATAGTACATACTAGTAATACATACAAGAGTAATAATCAGTACATCCAATAAAATAAAATTAGACTGTATTCTGAAAAGGCACAGCCGAGTGAATTAGGATTATAATTAATTCTTTATTACGATTAGCCTTTACATTTAGTTTCGTTTTTACACTCACACGCTGTAAACATTATTTCATCCTTGTCCATCGCATATTAAATATATATAATAATGCTTATTATGCTATAAAAAAGAATAAGAAATGTACCAATTAGGCAGTATGTTAGATAATATTATCTAAAATTAAGTCCCCTCGAGCGTTTGATGCTGCGACATAATTTCTACTTTCTAGTGACAGAAAACTTTTGAAAGCGCATGTTCATATTCGCAAGCATATGGAAAAAATAAACACTAATAGATGCAGCCTAACGTAGCTCATTGTTATGCTCCCACCGATTCACATGACGCATTGGCAAATGCTTATGAAAATTAAATTCTTGTCACGACTCTTTTCCAAACCAAATAATAAAAAGTTATATGATTGCAGAAAAAAATATTTTATATACATCTATAAATAAATATATATTTATAAATGTACATAAAATATTTTTTACAAGTA
>NW_017305672.1:9274-12205 GCF_001594115.1 Trachymyrmex septentrionalis
TATATACAAAATATATATTTATTTATTATAATTATATAAAATAATATTTTTATATAATTTTATATAATTATACATAAAACATTTTTTCCTGGAATTAGTTTCACAATATCCCTTTCAAATTTCTTGCTCATTTACTTGTTTCTTCTTAACCTGTCATTGTTAACTTAAGCTCAACAAAAAGAAATGCCATATTTTCATTAACTTTGTAAGCGGCACGTATAAAAAGTACGGCTTTCAATTGTTTACACTTTAGTACTGAAATCTTAACCTCATTGCAATTGCATAAGTGTAACAACGCTTTTTAATAATATACGATATAGCATCAATTTCAAAAATTTTGTATTTGTTCTCGAGTGTACTACTTTAAACTCAAATAGGATGTAAAATTATTATAAGTATTAAGCTGTGAGAAATTACTGTATGATTTTGTCTTTAGAACATATTGTCAACGATGGTGCTCTTGTCTGACAGTGCACAATTGTACCTCCGAGAAAAATTGTAAATATTTTCTAAAAGATTCCCGTACAATACATATAAAATCTCATACAAAAGTTACATATTTATTCTTCACTTCATTCAGTTCGTCAATATTATTAGTCATTATTCGTCATTATTATTTTAGTAGTTATAAATGTTCTTTATGTCTTTCGTTGTCAGTTGCAATTTGTTCATTGCTTGTCACATGATGACTATAGTGACCCTAACAAATAAATAATTTTTTATGTATCACATGTGATATGTAATATTACACTTGTCTATTATAATATAATTATCAATATGTAACAAAAAATATAAAGACAAATGTGAGTTTGCAAATCAATTAAAACGTTATATCATAAATGACCTCATGTTGAATGTGACGAACAAGTGCATTTTTTCGCTTGTAAGTGATGCCACACATATCACAAGCATACTGCCTTTTATTGCTATGTACAAGTTTGTGACGGTATAACCAAGATTTATAAATAAAGCTTTTACCGCATTCCTAAAATAAAATACATTTATAATTAAATAAAGATTAAAAATAAAAACAATCAAATAAAAAATAATTAAAAAAATTACTAACAATAATTTGTAGCACATACCTCGCAAAGATATGCTTTTTTGCTAGTATGTACTTTCGTGTGCTGCTTTAAATACATATAACGAGTAAATGTAGATGAACATTGGTCACATTTATACGGTCTTTCATGAGCGTGTCTTCTTTTTATATGATAATCCAAATTCATTTGAGTTTCGAAACCTTCTTCACACACGTTACATTTATAATTTTTGCTATGCTTCGTCTTTATATGATGTTTTAGATTACTTTTTTGACTACAAAATAATCGTAGCAATATTTATCGTTTGTTAACAATTAATTTAAGCATAGATACTGAATTAGCAAATAATTTATCTAATTTTTGTTGTTAACTTAAATACTCACGTAAATAAATTTCCACAAATCTCGCATTGATAAGGTTTTTCTCCTCTATGGGTCATTTCATGACGATATCTATCAAAGTTAAGTTTAAATGTTTTATCACATATTCCACATTTGTATAATTTGTTTCCAGAATGTACCTCTTTATTATGATGTGTATAAGCACTTGAGGTGATAAATTTTTCACCTTAAAAATTAAGGAAAATTATTGTTATAAAATAGACATAAAAAGATAACATAAAACGAATAACTGTTGAAATAACACGAAGTTATAAAAACACTAAAAATATCAATCTTGAGCCACATAAATCTTACCGCAACGATAGCATACATATTTTTTTATGCCATTATCCATTATCTTCGACTATCGATTCAAATGTTACGAAACTTGAAATTGGTGGATGTTTCTCTTTTTTTTCAAATTTAATTTTCAAACTCTGCAGGCGTATTCCTCGGTTAAATTTATTGTAATGTTCCCTAAATTTTTTTCGTAATTCTCACAGTCTCTATTTCTTTGAACGTGTATATTTTTAAAATTATTTACCTAAACCGTAAACAAATATAATTCATTAAAAACAAAAACTTTTATCGAACAAATTTTATAACTGAAGATTGCAGTTAACATATAATTACTTTTTTCATTAAACAACTTAAAACACTTGAAATGACAGGTGAATACATTATTATAACAATAAAACAACCGATGTATTCATAATTTAGATATAGAATTATCAAAGTGTATTAGTTTTAGTGGATATTGAATATACTGTAATAATAAGGACTGTAATAAAATCTTTGTTGAAGTCACAGCTATCATCGTTTAATGCATTTTATTACTAAATTAATATTTTGTCGTTAGTGATATACTCGATATGAAATTTTAAATGTATATTCTACATATGAACGTTTCTTTATTTTTCTTCTAATTTACATAAATAAAATATTAAGTATAATGTTAGATTGGAAATATCAGACGTTAAAATAGTTAAACGAAATTCAAACAAAGATTGAGTAGGAATAGGAACATGTAAATAATAAACCGCTATCAAGGTTGAAAGCAACATCTTATATAAATGATTATTAAGTATGAAAGAAGATTTAGAATAACCCGTACAATGATATGAAATCATATTTTGAAATCTGTCAAGTAAAAATTAAAATATTTAATATGCAATCGGCAATAGGTATAATTTATTTGATAATAAACAAGGATTACAAGCAATACAGTTATAATAATATTATTGCAGTTACGAAAATTAAAAAAAAAATAACACAATGTCAAAGGTAGACTAAGTTTTAAAAGAGAAATTTATAAAATTAAGAATGACAATTAGATTAAAAAATGGTGTTAGATTTAAAAACTAAAATTTTGATGAAATAATAACTTACATACAATGCTTACGGCTTTGATATAGTAATCAAGATTATTTCGGTTAAATTGTAAATTGTTTGCTGACAACTAACCACGTCGAAATCTTAGAAACAACTGTGACAAAACGAACATATAT
>NW_017305672.1:12305-16192 GCF_001594115.1 Trachymyrmex septentrionalis
ATTTTACAGCGTTACTCATTGGCAGTAAACACTGCATATTGCAGTTCTTATACATTCTAATCAGCACCGCAAATGGGTTTCACTTGCTGATTGGTTGACAGTGGCTACCAATCAAAGAATCGAAAATATTAAGATGCGTAAACTAAAAATGCAATGTTTAGAATATTTGTTATTATAGAATTATTACACATACAAGCAAAAATTTGGAAGATATGAGGTTCAATCAAGGTTTCTGTCATATTTTTATTTAAAAAATAAGGATACCAGAATATTGTATTATTTTAACTAATTCGAATATATAATTTTATCAAAAAATATATAAAATTGCGTTAATTACAAGCATAATATACATTTTTTTCAAACATTATTGTTGTATTATTTCTCTAAAAAATAAAATGTGCAAGAAACTGTATTCCAAATTACAAGCCTTTTTAAAAATAAAATTTAAGTAGTATATATTTTTGTATTTTCATATAAAGGTCTTTCCATTTCCACTCCAATAGTATATACACTGAGCAACAAAATTAACACCTGTTCATTCTGCAAAAATAGGCAAGTTTCAAGATACAATAACTTCGTCAAAAATTGTTGTATCTAAAAATCGGGATATCTAAAAAAGTATTTTCAGCAAAAGGACCATTTTTGCTTCAACATTGAATAACGCGATAAAAAAAAATCGTACGGAGCTTCGTAAAAAAATAAATTAAAGATAAAGATTGGATCTTTCGAATGATATAAATCTCATTTGTATACAATTTTTATTCCACTCTGTGGAGTTTCGCATATTTCATAAAAAATTTTGAAATCTGATATATCATCATTTATGTTTGTGTAACTTCATGAAATTTCCATGAGACCGTTTCTTTTAAGTAGCGATTTAAAAAGTAGAAGTTTCTACCTATAAAATGCTTTTTTAGTCATCCCGATATGACAATTTTTGACGAAGTTATTGTATCTTGAAATTTGCCTATTTTTGCAGAGTGAATAGGTGTTGCGTTAATTTAGTTGCATTACTAGTGTATTTTTCTATTCCATCTGTTAGTAAAATTTAATTACAAAGAATTAAAAGAGTAATAGTATAAACTTAAGAAATTTATTTTAACTAAAACAAATTTTATAACAAAAAGACTTAGTGATGCTACACGATTAGCAACAATACAATATATGTACATAATATCACGAACAATTTTTTTTTTATGAAAAGGTACAAAAAACGCAATTATCCACATTTGTATGTGAGTTCCTTAAAAAAAAAACTGTATAGTTTAAATCTATTTCAAACCAACTTTCCAAACCATCATAGTAATAATAGTTTGGAAAAAAAATGAAATATTTAGATTGCAGTAATTATAAACAAAAGAATACGTTTTATTGAAACACTAATGTTCTATAGTTACTTTTAAGCAATAAAACTCGTGGTCCTATTTTTTCTTCTGAAACATAATAATCATTTTTTATTTCTTTTAGCTAATGAAATCAAAATGGTTATATTTTTTAATTAATTCAAAATGAAATCCAAATGCCAACATCTTTATACTTATTCCAAAGTAATAGTAATTAAAGCAATAATAATTGGAGTATGTATATTTATATTAAAAAATAATGATAACTTATACACATGTGTAATCTTTTAATTCAAATAGATGATATGTATTCACTATTTTATATTCACTATTTTCAATATATAAACATGAGAGTACTCAATTGAAATATAATCATTTTTATTCGAAAAGAACTTGACGCCACTGGTAAAATACAATAGTTTGGTCCAACGGCGCGTTTTCCTACATTACATTTGCCGACATTATCTTTCTGCATAATAATTATTGCCTACAGCTCGATTGCCTATATGCATTATTGCACACAAATATATAGCATTAAGAGAAAAAGCACGTATGCACACATGATATTATTGCGCATAAACTACATTATTGTACGCATACTATTATTAATTACAAATTGATTACTTACAAACATTTTTGTGTACTTATAAATACAAATTTCACAGATGAATTAATCACACTTACTTCCACGTCGCATTATTGCCTATAAGCACTTTTGAACGGGGACGTTACGACCGCCTTTAACGCCTAACGCTGAAATTTGAGTTTCCGTCCCATCACAAAGATTGCTAAGTCTTTGTTACACTATCCCCCTCAACTACAACTTATTTATAAATTTTGGCAAAAATTTTCCGAAAAAGAAGACTCTGTTTACCTAGAAATTAATTGCCTACAGCATCATTTGCTTATATTATATTTTTCAACAGTTGGTTTGTGCACAGAAATTATTGCCCACGGCTTGATTGCCTACACGCATTATTGCACACAAAAATAAAATTAAGGGAAAAAGGCGTGTGCACACATGACACTATTGTGCACAAACTAAATATTATGTGCACACATAATATTATTCACTACAGATCGATTACCTATAAGCACTTTTGTGCAGAAATAAAAATTTCAGAAACAAACTAGTCACATTTGCTTACGTATCATTATTGTTTATAATACGATGTGTAGGCATTTTGTGCACAAATATAAAATTAAAAAGTAAAAGATTGTGTACACATAATACAATACAATATATATATATATATAATTACTTATAGATCGATTGCGTACAAGCACGTTAACTATATAAGAAAATAATTTGTGTTTCTAAAACAGTATTATGTTTTTAAAGCAGAGAATGGGGCAATCGAGTTTATGAGACAATAATTTTTATTTGGTAACAAACTGTCGGCAAATGTAATATAAATAGACAAACAATACTGTAGCAATCAATTTGTTGCGAAATAGAGTCCTGTCTCTTCATAGCACGTCATTCTGTATATATCAAAAAGTTTTTACACAGAATTTTATAATAATATTATGACAATAGAATCATCGAGACAAAAACAAATTACTAACACTCTAATATCAGTTGCATTAATATAGTTCTTATTTGTCGATTTATAATAGTACATACATAAGTGATAGTCATATATAATAATAATAATAATAGTCAGTACATCAAATCTTAAAATAATACTGTGTTCTGAAGACGCAGTCGGATAAATTAGCGTTAAGAAGTCCTTTATTACGATTTTATACATTAAGAGTACATTTTTTAAAGATATTTGTTTGTAATTATCGATTCTTATAATTATTAATCATTTTAAGATCTGATTGGAAATGGAACTCAAATATTCAAACGTTAAATATGAAGCGCTCTTACAGTTCCGAGTGTTAAGATGTTGAACTACCATTCATTTAAATTAAAATTAATTTAAATTAATTTATTTCAGAAATAAATTGAGAGCCGATAAATTATCGGATTCACACAATCATTCTGATAATCCCCTCCAAATGTTCCTAAATCTTAAAAATTGTAATAAACTTATTGCGAAAAATATTGCCTCGGACGGGAGTCGAACCCGGATCTCTTGCATTCCGTGCGAGCGTCCTAAGCCTTTAGATTACCGATACCAAATTTGGGAAAATTTTGAAAAAATTTGGGGGGGATTATCAGAATGATTGTGTGAATCCGATAATTTATCGGCTCTCAATTTATTTCTGAAATAAATTAATTTAAATTAATTTTAATTTAAATGAATGTTAGTTCAACATCTTAACACTCGGAACTGTAAGAGCGCTATTTAACGTATTAATCATTTTAATTTTTAATCTTTGATACATCTTAGTTTTTAGCAACCTTAGTACAAATGATGAGTCTTTCGTGCTCTGGATTAATTTTCATCACTTTTATAAGTATATAAAAATTTATAAGTATGTATATAAAAATATAAAAATTATTAAGTAATTTTTACGTATATTTTTACATCTTTAGAAAGTACTTGTGTGTGTGTGTGTGTGTGTGTGTGTGTGTGTGTGTGTGTGTGTGTG
>NW_017305672.1:16292-35694 GCF_001594115.1 Trachymyrmex septentrionalis
TGTGTGTGTGTGCGTGTGTGCGTGTGCGCGTGTGTGCGTGTGTGCGTGTGTGCGTGTGTGCGTGTGTGCGTGTGTGCGTGTGTGCGTGCGTGCATGCGCGCGCGCGCGCGTGTATGTGTGTGTGTGTAAAGTTGTATATTTGTAATAAATTGTTATATACATTTGTTGTATATAATATTGTTGTGTGTAAATCAAAGAATAGAAATGTATAGGACACGAAACGGAAGGGTTAATTATCAATTTATAAACATTAAAAAAAGATATGATTTTATTTTTTACAAATATCATTTATATCTTGTAAAGCATACAAAAATTATTTGTATCCATTCATCATGTTGTTTATCTTTTGCAACAACAATGTTTATTTCATATACTGAAAAAATTTACTAAATTTTAACACGTATTTTTAAAAATAGTACCTGCTAACTAAATCTTTACAGTAATTAAATAAACTTACTCAATAAAAAATAATAATAAAATCAAATTAATAGTTGTATTAAATAAATTTATGCACTGTTAAAAAAAAAATTTATTTCAATTATATGTAATAGAAGCAAATTTCAAACAGATACATTAAGAACATTTTAATATTCTTAATGTATCTGTTTGAAATGTTGTTAATGAAAATAAAGTTATAGGTATCCAGAGAATAAAAAGTTATTTTTTAAAAGTAACTTGTTACACTATTTGTTACTTTTTTGTTATTTTTTAAAAAATCAGTTTAAAGTATGTACTGAAATATAATCAGTTTAAAAAACGTACTTTTGCAATATTTTTTGTTTAAATGTTGATTAAAATAGTATACAATAATAACACTAGCTTCTAGTTTTTTCTTAAAAACGTAATTTTGTAATTCTGAAATCTGTAAAATATACGGCAAATATCTCTTTGACATATCATGTCGAAGTGTAAAATAATTCCTGAAATAATAGTATATATTCTCTGCTGTCAAAAATCGTTGCAAGGAGTTGCGGCAGTTAAAAGCTAATTGTAAGTATTTCAGTGTCTCACAATTATTTTATACTTCTATACAAAGTATAATATTTCCCGTATTTTCTTTTAAGAACATATTCTTGAGGTAATTTTCAGACGAAAATCTTAATACAAAAATGTCGAGACTACAATAATTTGTTTAATTACAAGCTAACTTTAAATGCTTAAAAATAAAAAATTATTTTATTTTGATAGCCTTTATTTTTTTATATATATATATATTTCTGTATTTTTTTGAATATTTTAAGACAAAAATCCTAATACAAAAATATCGAGGCTATAATAGTTTTCGACACACACACACACACACACACACACACACACACACACACACACTTTAATCAATTATAATTCAAAAATTATTGTAGCCTCGACATTTTTGTATTAGAATTTTTGTCTCAAAATTACCTTAAGAAGATACGTTCTTAAGAGGAAATGCGGTAATTGTGAGATTCCTTGATATGACATAGATATGACATAGATATCAAACAGATACCTCAGTTTGTCACATATTTTACAGTTTTCAGGATTTTAAAATTATTATGGAATTTTTAAGGAAAAACTGGATAAATGAAATTTTAATAAGCAATTTATTGTATGTAGTTTTCATCTCATATCGTCACGAGAGAGTCTTAATATTTGGATAAATACTATACATATCCAATTTTATACACACCAATTAAGTTTTTAATCTTGAAATGCTATTGGGCTGATATTTTTTATCATAAATTTTTCATAGTACTTTAAGATGCTTATCAATGTAAATATATCATTAAATTACTAGTAAATTTAATTTGTTATATTAATATTTCCATTTTAATTAGAGAATTGCATTTTAAAACAGAAAATTTAATTGACACGCAGATTGGAGAATTTGATGTATATACAAATTCATACTAACATATTATTATACACAAAGAGCAAGCTCGAATTAAAAAAATTTTCTCTTTTAAAAACAATAAGATCTGAAATTTAATAATAAATAAACTCACAGAGGCGTATTCACATCTTAAGACATTAAAACGGTTTAGAAATTCGAACAAATTATGAATACTACGTAAAGACTGAAGATTGAGTAAACAAAAATCATCTCATAAATATGTTAAGTACAAAAAGGAACTATAAAAGTAACAATAAAATTCGATACTGTTACCAAAAAATGTAATTGCGTTATCGTTACAGTTATCAAAAAAGAATAGTTACGCAGTAAGTTACCAAAAATGTAACTTGTAAAAAGTAACTGTAATTTTGTTACAAGTAACGAGTTACTTCTATTCCGTGCAAGTAACGTAATATTCATATGCATTAAATTTCATGTAAATCTACATAGAGTTTAATAAAAAGTACACTAAATTTTAGAAAATTTTGTGAAAAGTATACTAAATTTCATGTATATGTATAGAATATACTTTTCAGTTACAGATACATTAAATTTAATGTAATGTCATGAAATTGAATTTAATTTGTGTGACTTAAAAGTACATTAAACTTTATGTTTTTTGATATATATCATTATATTTTTATATTTAGTAAATATTTAGTTATTACTATTGAAACAAGTATTTGTTAAAATTTAATACATTTTTCAATGTACTAAACTGTATAATTAAATTAATATAAAATTATAATATTAAAATAGCAATTTTTAATAATTTATTCTATATGTATATGTATAGAAATAACTCGATGATGGATATATATACTCGTATATATATATTGGGTTTTTTATATCTATGTCTTCGTGATAATATTAATATAAAAAATAAAATAACAATCTTTTTATGAATTGAAGGAATTGTTAAAAATTTCATTTATTTCTTTTCATAAAAAAAATAAAAGTATATATATTATTCTTGAAATTGTCTGTCATCCCTATGTATCTCATCATATGTATGTATTTTCTAATTATTTTAATTATCTTTGATTTAAATTTTCCTAATTTAATCATATTATTATATTATTTTAAGTGATTATTCGCTTTATAATTTGCATTACAATTACTAAATAGTAGACGAAAATTATAGATTTTCAATCATTCAATAGTAGACACTGTAATTGCAAACTTTGATAAAATTTATATAATAATATTTTATGTTTATTTTGGGACATTTTAGCCTGCAGTTTGATCAAAATTAGCAGAAAATTTTATCAAAATGTTGCAAGTTAGGAAAATTTTTTTCAATTATTAGTTATTATATATATATATTTTTATAATGTATTGTTACGCAATTATATTTTGTAAACATAGCATGGAATAAAATCTAATAATGTATTTTATGAAACATGGAACAAAATTGAAGATCGTGAAATGTGTTATCTGCTAGAAATATCCATGCCTTTGTAGTTCTACATGTACATAGAGGCGCCAGTAAACGGATGCCATTCTCGAGTAAGAGATTGGACACGATGTTTGAGATAGCTACACGATCTATAGATGCATAATCTATATAATCATCAAAGAATATGGAAGTTTAAATAGAAATTTGTGAAATAAAAATTTGAATAGAATTGAAATATATAGAATTTGTGGGATGGTGATATAATATTATATTACATATTGTATGATATTCTATGTCGTAAGATTATTTCTCTTCAATGTAGCATAATGTTATAAAGTGAGAGTAACGAATTCGTTCGTAATAAGCGTTCCTGTTTCCTATCCGGGCAAAAGAATTGGTTAATCGCAAATCTTACATAAATTATGTTATACGCTCGCCGGTTCGACACTGCTCAGCTGAGCGGTAATGCTGATAAGCCGATGTCAAACAGCGTGCCATGGCCGCGTGCCTCGCCGCGTGCACAGGCGTTTCGATGCGAATCCTTTCTCCTTCGTCTGTCAGTTGGAAAACGGCGGTGTCGCGTGCCGCTTCAAAGGTTTCGCGAACCGGTCCCGAGAATACGCGCACGCGGGAAAACTCACGACGGAGAAACTCGATAATTTTGAAAAGCAGATACGAGAGATTTTCGTATCGAAATACCATACAACGTAATTTGTAGATAGCCAATTATTAAAAATAATAAAAGTAAAAAATAAATATCGTTTTGAAGAATTAAACGTAAATAAACGACGGTAATAAACTGACGACGTTGAATCTAATAAAAGTTGATTTGAGAAATTCTTTAAAAATTCTATCATTGGAATTTATCGTTGGAAATTCTGGTGCATCATGTATATTCACTAATTCACGAATTAACCAGGATGTGTTGCGAAACCATATAATCATAATTTATAACAGTCACGTTATCTTGCAAAAGTGCTATTGTTCGTTACAGGTAATGGTGCTGACTTAACGTGTCGACATACAGTATTGTAGTTACTAGCGATGTTTGTCTGCAAAAATGCATTATTCTTTTAAACCAATTTTAATGCTTGACAATGTTGCTTGCATGTAGAAGATATTTTTAAATCGATCTAATTTGCACATGTGAAGATTAGAATCGACGATTTTGACGTTTCGTTAAAAAGACGTTTTGCCAATTTTATAAGATTGTGATTTTTTTGTATATGTCTTTTTTCCGAAGAATAAATGCGACTTAAGATACCAAAATGTATGTTAACGTAATTTTGTGGCTAAACATTCTTCTCGACACGGAAAATTTTATTTCGTCATTACAACGCCAACTATTGTGCAAACTGTAGAGAAAGATTGTGCTTTCACTGAATCGCGAGAGCAGCCACGTGAATGTCGTATTCGCGAGATGCGCGTGCAAGATGCGTTTTGCTTCGCGAAAGTTCTTAGTTCTCGGCCGTGGCGCGGACCTAGAATTTCGCACGAGAGTGAAAATTACGAGATCTCTGAATTTGATGTATGCATGCTAAAACGTAGACATTTTTACTGGAGTCAATTTTACGGATTTTGTAGCAACATTCTTTCTGAAATGAAAAATCGAATTATTTTTTCCTGTCTTTTCTTCTTTGCTTTAGGTTTTGATTATAGTTCGTTTATATAAATTGCTTGTACAAATAAGAATTTACAAAATAATATAAAATTTAATTGGCGATTTTAATACGTGTCCTTGGACGGAAGAGACTGGGCAAAGATCGATCAAATTACCAGAGGAATAAAGCGATTAATTAATACTCATTACAATCTATCAAGATTACAGGCATTATCAATATTATTACATTCTGCCTTGCCTTCGGTTGCAACGACCTAGTTCTCACAGAAACAAGTTGCAAATGAGAATACTATTTATGTAAAATACGTAATGACAGATAAGATAGTTTGTTTCCCGACTATCTCGGGAAATAGGACGCGTTATTTAAATGTACTGTATGTAAATATAAAATTGTATATTTATATATATATATAATGCAGTGTTTAACACAGTTTCTATTGATAATGCATATATATATTAATACATTTTTTCAGACATATATTGTCAATGAATTTTGGCAAATTTTTATTTTACAAAAGGCACAATGTGTATTTATTTTTTATTGAAATTAAATTCTGTTTTAACATCCATCCTTTGTTAAAATTTATAGTGCATATTAAAAATATACTGAGATAATAATTATATATAAAGAGTAATTTATATTAAGCATATATTTATATAAGTGCAATGTATACAATATTGTATCAATATATATATTTATTTTTACACATCCAACATATAAGTACCATTATATCAAAAATACATTATTTATTTTATAACATTAAATCAATGTATTTATTTATAATAAATATTTAATTGATATATAATTTATCTTAAAAATATATTTTTTAATAAATATATAAAAGATAGATTTCAAGTTATTTATAAAATGATAAAAACAGCAAGTTTTAACCTAGAATTCTAGAATATTGGATTTCTGGATCGTATAACGTTGCAATTCTCATAACATAGAATTAGGATATAATTGCAGTATGTTGTCAAATCAAACAAAGCTGTTTAGTCAGAGATCAATCATATTACTTTCAAAACATATCCGGATATTCTGACTGTAATTTAGTCGTAATGAACGTATTTGTGTTCATGATTACGTTGAATTTCCGGTGACGTTGAATCCATTAAAATCTCGTTTGACAGGTTATTCTGTTCAGAAGCAATGTGCGAAGTAATTATGTGAAAGATAGTGTCAAATTATTTTGAAATTATAAATATTATATCCTAAACGTCAAATAATATAATAATTTTTTGGATCATGTCTAATAAACAAAATTACTCCGAAAGCAATAGTTTCATGGTTAACAATGTTTAATGACATCTTCAGCAATTAAAAATAACAATATTAATAATAAATATATTTAACATGTACTTATCATTATCAATATCATTGTCATTACGTATTTTATATTATTATTAGTCGTTATGCAATTAATTTATATTAGTTATTGTAACATCTCAGAAAATATTAATTAAATTAAAAATTAAAAATATAAGAAGTATATCTTATTACTTAATATTGAGTGAGCGAGTGTTTGTTTTGCATCGCGAAAACGTCACAAATCTAATAGCTGTGTTTATCAAGAAAAGCAGCTTTGCTAATGTTGTAAAATTTTTGAATATGATTGAATTTATGACTTGAATATTATGATTAAAATATTTAAAATCTTCTTATCTTATTGTAATCTATTATAATACTTTTTGACGTTTGAATTCTTTATATATTGACACTTCACCACTGATGGTTTTTTTAAATTTTTGTATTTGTTATTTATTTGGTTTGTTAATTTAATATTGTATTTCTGCGTTTTAACACTGAAGATTGCTTTGTAAGCCAAAACGTTTGTGTAGAATATTATTTAATATTTATATTTTTATGTTAATTATATTAATTTAAAGTTATTCTAAGCTCGAAATAAGCCACGACATTGTTTAATTTTTTGAATATTATACATTTCAATTCAGTGAGAAACTAAGGGCAAGACCAATCATATAATATTAAAAAATTCTACAGTTGCAAAAACTGTTTATCTGTTGAACGCATTGATTTACAGTGCGAATAACGGCGTTACTTCTCGTGATACAAACGTGAACTGTGGTTTGTGGACAATGACATTGTGCGCGATCAAATATTAGTGAATGTTTATACCGAGAGTGAATAACTCTACGAGAAGAATGGCAGTAAGACATTACGCGCATCAGTATACGATGCGATTAGTAGACGAGAAAATCATTGATGGAAATGTCAGTGAAAACAGCGACGCGGAGGATTATTATCCGTTGATCCATCATAGCGCAAACGATACGATGGTTAGCGCGAATGCACGTAGACAACCGAAAGAAGCTGGCTGGATTGAGACGGTAAGATTATTTTCTTCTTTTCTAACGTTCTCTTCTTTTTATAGCGTCTGTGAGCATTGAGATCTACAAACTCATGTTATTTGCCACTTAATCTCGCACTTTTGACCTCTTGGAGTGCAGCTGCAATCGACATTTGATGAGAAATTATATCTCGCGTTATCATGAGATTTGCAGAACTGAAACGTTTCCTTGCAACGCTTTAGAATATAATTTAATCACTCTAGTAAATCTCTTTTCTACTTTCCTTCTTTCACGCTTTTTTCTAAAATTCTGTGTTATTTTATGTATACAAAAAAGGCCCCTATTATGAGATACCGAGTTCATTTTGGGTAAATGCTAAAAACATTACTTAAGATACAAAGCGCCATTCCGGTCCGAATGTTAAAATGAATTAATTTCAGAAATAACAATTGCGTGCCAATATGGTTATCGGACTTTTAACGCAATCAATCTGAAATATTAATAATCCCCCCAAAATTTCCCAAATCTTAAAAAACTGTAATAAACTTATTGCGTTGAAAGTCCGACAATCATATCGGCACATAATTATTATTTCTGAAATTAATTCATTTTAAAAATGAATATATAATATATAATAGTTCAACATCTTAACATTCAGACCGGAATGGCGCTTCGTATCTTAAGTAATGTTTTTAACAAAAACGGTCTCGTTTGTCCAATCATATTGTAAATGCTAAAAGTCTATAGGCAGAATTTAAAAAAATAATAGGTCATTTTGAAGAGAATTTAACAAGCTTTAAAATAACGCTACATAAAATTTAATTCAAATTTCATTTTTTCTGAAAATTAAAGAAATATAAAAAATGAGCAAATCGCAAAGTCAAAAAATTGTGTTCCTAATATAAGATGCCCTGAGAAATCGATAGTAAAACGCAAAGCACATCAGTATTGCAATTAAAAAATTTTATTTAATGTTTCTAAAATACAAACAAACACAGCCAGCGTGCGCGAAAAATGAGCATGTGATAGATTATATCCAAAGCTCGTTTTCAAGTAGTTGGAATCAAGCATCGCAGATATAGGCACTCGACGTTCATTTCGGTTGTCTTTTTTATTATTGTAATAACATTTACACTTTAGCAAGAATTTTCACTATGATATAGGAGAGTATGGGTTATTTTATATTAGGAATACTCTGGGTATCTTATATTACGATTTTCACGCCTTATGGTTTTATGATCATTAAATCTAATTTTTGTAATTAAACAATTCAACATATCCCGTATTTTTTATTAGTACGATCTTACTCTATCACTACGTGAAGAATTTATTGCTAAATATTTATTTTTATTAAATAATAATAAACAAAATTTAAAAGCTTATCTCAATGAAACTTAAAGACATCCAAATTCTAAGATCTTGTTTTACAATGACTACTACAGGTATGATCTAATAATGAATTTTCTACTATAAATAGTTTTCAATCCAAAAGCAATAAATTCATGGTGGAACCAATAGATAGCGTTTATTAATTTAGCAGAAACGCCGCTATCTTATATTAGGCACCTATCTCATAATAGGGAGCTTTCCTCTATAATATTATACCATATCTCTTTTATTACACGTAATTCGAAGGTGCCCTTTTTGTACAAATTATTATATAAACAATTATAAATTTTGATGTCATTTAGTTTCCACAAAATTAATAGTACCTTTTCGCGAAGTGCAAGATATTCCAAAAAAGAAGAAAATGTGTATTTACGTGAAAAAATGTATAGATAGATATGATAGATTCACGAAGTTCATACAAAATTTACGCTCGTAAATGTGATACGCGAATTTTCCCTTGCCTAGTTCATCATTGTATGTATAATGGGACCAGATGATATCGTTTGAAATCTACTTAAGAGCTTATTTGCGGGTGACTGATTAAAGCATAGTATCAAAAGATTAACCACGTTCACACGTTATGAGGTGATTAAAACATCGCGGGCAATTTGAAAACCTCATTAAACGCGTCGAATCTCATGATGTTCAGTAGAATCCGTCACCACGCGTATTTCATTAAGAAGATAAATGACGTGTATTCATATCCACGACGTGCGTTCGCGTCCGCATTAGTATCATGCGATGTGTCCGTTTATCGCGACGCCGTTACTTTGTGTTATAGCACCTTCTATTTTTCTTGCATAAATAAGATATTTAAAAGAAGAGAAACGTGTAAAAAATTAGTTTAAATGTGATTCTTGAATATATTTAATTCCTTTCACATTTATGCAATTTTACAATAGATGCAATTAAATCGTATATAACTCGTTAATTTTACTTTAATAAAAGTATTTTCATTATATGTTGTTTATTAATGATAAACAATAATATATTAATTGTAATGCGATACTCTGACCAACTGAGCTAATGGTCCTAAACAATAATATATTATACAATAATATAATTATAGCTTTCTGCATGAATATAATAAATTATTTTTTTCGAGAAAGACTTCTTGCAGTTGTATATTTCTGTATTTAAACAAAGTTATATTTATTATACAGAAATAAGTAATGTTTGAACGTCTCTGTTTGTTTCATACTTTTCACATATATTCCAGCTCAGAGATATTTAAGATAAAATTAATTCAATTCTTCAACTCTTCAGCATATTTTAATATATCTTCTTTTTCGTTATTTATATTCAGCTATATTTGAAATTTATTCAAAGAAAGTTTGAGAGTTCAAGAGTTTGAGAGTTCGAGAGAGAGAAGGGGGAGGGGGGAGAGAGGAAGGAAAGGGAGAGAGGAAGAGAGGGAGGGAGGGAGAGTATTAATAAAAAATTCCATTTTTGTCTATGAATATGGTTTTTTGAATAGTTTTTTTATAAAACGTATATATTGTAATTGCCGGTAGTGGAACAGTGGAACACTTGACTCAAGCAGAAAAAGCTTGTATGCCACGACGAGTTTTATCATCGCGACGCATCTTTATCAGTTCATTATACTTATAGAGTATGCACTTGTGAAGTATGTGCTTTGCATACAAAACATTTGTAATGCTCAAGGCATTGAGGCTTACGAGACCATCTCACGGCTCCAGGTGTTATATCTCAATAGATTTTTATGATATACTTGTTCCCGGCTAGAAGCGCCTCAGAATACCGTCCTTATAACTGCAAAGTTAATGTATTCATATATTTTTAGGATAGTGCGAAGAATCTATCGTTGTCACAGCTGTTTGTTTTTCTCCTATTCGCATGTTCTTCTTTCCGCAATTTTATGATAAGAATGAAAGTTATTACCATAGTTAAAAAAATTGTTTATATACGAAAATCCATAAATTAAACATACTTTTTCTTAATTTTTTTTAAATAAAATGTATTACAATTAGATGTTCCATTTTTGGCTAACTAAATATAAAGCGTTCCCAATTGATTTAAGCATATGATATATGACGAAAATTAATTAAAAAATAATTTTATTAAAAATAATATATATTTATTTAATTAAATAACAATTTAATATTTTGTTAGTTCTTTTTTAACTTTTAATACTATCTTTCCCAAGAAGATGCAAAAAATTTAAGATGTTTTATTCTTATGGCCAAGACTGTATAAATTGGAAATATTACAATTAGACAAATTAAAAAGGGAAAAGGCTCTATAATTGAAATAAATCAGTAAATAAAATCAATTAGAGCCAGACACAGGATGAATACATGTAAATAAATTTATTCACGTGATACAATAATTATAGATGTTTTGATTCAATGTTTCGGATCCTTCTCAATATACCAAAAAAAAAATTAAGGTAAGTATTTATCATATAAATTAAAACACAAAAATTAAGCAGGAGAAGAATATTCTGCGGCGAGATATGGTATTGTGTAAAATATATTTGTGTAAAATGTGTTACATTCAAACGCATGTTCGTTGTAATTTCCAAATTAACTGAGAGAATTTAAATGTATCTTACGTGGAGCAAATTGGAAAAATTTGAAAAGCACGTATCACAACAAACACAAAAATCACATTAATTTGATCCGAATTCTTCACGACTCAGTATTCAATTGTTATGGCACATAGACTTGAATTCTCTCATGACTTTGATTGGAATAAAAGAGATGAAAAATTTTTATACAAAAAAATAGCCTTCAGAAATGATTTTTATACAAAGAAATAAATAAATGGTTTGAATATTAAAAATGACATGGAATCTCTTGATCTAATATATTCAAATTTATTTACAAATACTTGATGCATTCTTCTCTTTGTTATTTTTTGATTAGAGTATTTTTGATATATATGCCGCATCTATCAAAAACTTAATTTATTAAAGTTATATTTACTATGTTTATAGTAAACGAATTGTATCAGTAAAAACTTTATACTGTCTACTACTATGAAAAAAATATTAGAAATCCGAAATATTTATTTTTTATATTAAAAAATAAACTTTTTGAAGCATTTGTATTTTTGCGTATATCCCATAAAGGTGGGATATATGACTGCTCATAGGGGGTGGGGGGTAGAGGGGATATGTACGACTCATGGAAAATTTACAAATAATGCACATAAATAAGATGTATAATGACACAATAACATATAAAATGTGTTTATAAAGTTTTATTAAGAAATAAGAATAGTAAATATGTATATGAAGTAATAAATAATAACTATAATTTTTCTACATATATTACATGTGTTACCATATAACATGATACATATTTCATATAATGCGTTTATTGCATTTAGTGCACTGAATTCAATCTGCGTACTTTGTATACTTTGGGCATAAATCCCGCTCGCTAAAAATGCCGTATATCCCAAACGGGTGGGAAATATATACAAGACAATAAACTAAACAAACAATACGAAAGCAAAACACTTGTATTTTGCTACACAACATGCTTTACTATTTCACTGCACGTATGTATGACGAAATAACCACTAAGTCTTTTGCACACCTTATAGTAATCATTTTATGTAAATTATAATTTATGATGGCGTTACTTATTACAGTGACAAATATCGATTCAACTCACAATAATTTCATTAATATTAACAGTAAGAAGTTGAAATCATAACACAATATTAATATAACGACATATAACAGAGTAGTTGCGGGAAAAATATCCCCACTCCTTCAATTTTGTCTAACTTCTGCGGCATTAATCTTAGCGGCGTATTTGTTGGAGTTACCTTACAATATACTTTGGTTTTCGATTCAATCTCTTTCGAGCTCGAGTGTGCAACTCGTTACGTTTACTAAACGACTTGTCTAGACGTTTGTCATGTAAGTCAGACTTATTAATTACTCGTTACTTTTAAATATTTGTTTATTATTTGAATCTATTTAAATTCCCTCAGTTTTAACTTGGGAAATTACAATAAACATGCGTTTTTGGATATAGCACATTTTACACAAGTATATTTTACATAACATATCTCAGCACACTAAGAATATTCTTTTGTTTAATTTTTGCGTTTTAATTTATATGACGAATGCTTAACTTAATTTTTTTTGTTAAAAAGGATTTAAAACGTTGGATCAAAACGTCTATAATTATTGTATTATTTGAATAAATTTATTTACATGCGTTTATCTCTGACTTATTAGCATTTTATTTATTAATTACAGTGTGAGAGAGAGAGGGGAGGGAAAAGAGGGAAGGGGAGAGGGGGAAGGGAGAGAGAGATAGAGGGAGAGGGAGAGAGCGAGGGAGAGGGGAGAGAGAGAGGGAGAGGGGAGAGAGAGAGAGAGAGAGAGAGAGAGAGAGAGAAAGTTTGTGCAAATATCACAGCGAGGATCACCGTTATTTATTTGTATTATGCCACAATGTAATGTGTCCACTTATTAATTTCGATAATATAGCTCTGTGTGTTGTACATTGAATGTGTACATATATGACAGGAACGATCGAAAATAATAAACTATTTTTCATTATTAAAAATGTTTTAACGCTATTTTTCATTAACAACTATATTTTTCTTCTGGGTAACTAATTGTAAGTTGAATTTATGAACCTATTTTTTCCTTATTTTTCTAATAAGAGATAGTCTTTTTCGTCGTATAAGTGTTCTAATGAGTTGGTAGAGAAATGAGAATATAACGTCATCTTTTTAGACACTCGACGCAAGATCGTTTGGCATACACGCGAATTGCTTAACAAAATGTCCATCAAGTAAAGTATACCAGATGTTGCATGTTTTATAAACGAGATGCGATTTTGCAAATTTGCATTAAATTCTAAGGCTCGAGGATAGAAATTTAAGAACACGTTCCCTTTTTTATCTAAAAAGAGACATTCTATATTTTTTGTAGCATAATGAAAATAGGTATACATTTTCAAAAGAGCTTTCAAAAGAGAAAACCATAAATTTATAAAGCATAATTTTCAATTAAACATTAAATTACTTTATCAATTCAATTTATTGCATTTAATTATTTTTTTTATACAATTTTTCTTTTTAATCAATATTTAATGCAATAAATCAGTTTGTATGTGCATAATATTATTTTTGTGAACATAGTCCTCGATGTTATCTTTTAAAAGAAAATCGTGTTTTTTAAAAATTGTTTTCAACAATCAACCAAAAAGTTCAACATAGAAATTAAGACTAAAATATAAATAATTTTTTAAAAAGAATTTTTGTTACTTTCTTAGATTTTTTTGATTAAGAAAGCTTTTTTATTTTTAATTAGACAACCTGTTGACACACTTAAGATTCTTGTACATTTTGTTTCGAAATAATGATTTCAATAGCTATTTGCGTTGCTTACTGACTTAATTTTCCAGCTGTACTGTTCTGAGCACGATATGCAAAGGTTTAAATTTCCATGTTGATTATGAAATATGATGGATTCACGGCGTTCAAATGATCTGACGTTGGAGTGAGTTGAACTATTGAATAAATTCTAATAGCCATTATTCGCTCGACAATATCCGTATTTGATCAGGCAAACGCGCGGAATACAAGAGGCAAAGAGGGTATAAATCAAAAACACTGTCGTGCAATTTGGTAATGTTGATTCTACGTACGATTAATTAATACAGAGTATCAGTTGAAATTTACGTTGCATAGGCAATGCTACGAACTGTTGCAGTGAAACAAAGCTTGATGTCGAGGCTAAAATTCCTTTTAAGAAAATTTCAATAGTAAAATTTCTTACAAAGTTTCTTAATATTAAATATTTTGTAAAAATATTGAATTTTTAATTCAGTTTTTTGATTCAGTTTTATTTCGTCAAAAAAAAGTAAATAATACTAGCAAAGTAACTTATTCCTTTTTTAAAAATACAATAAAAAAAGGAAGAATTATGCGAAAATATAAGTTAAAAGTTAACAAAAAAAGATGTGATAATCGAATAAATAAATTGTCTTGCATTTTATAAGTTGTAAAGTTAAAAAAAAGAAATCTTTTGCAATTTCCTTGTATTATCATATGTTTTATTAAGTACTAGATCGTTTCTTTCTCCAAAGATGGCGCCACAATAACCAGTACAGTTTAATACATTGTTACTAAAATTTATTTATTTCTTATTTTAACTATTTTTTTTATACAGCTATTTATAAATCATAAATTTTTTGATATAGTCATTTATGAGAAATTTTTAGATTGATAATGCTTTCTACACAGATCTGAAGCGAAATTATTTTGAACACAATTTTATACAAAGTTCAATTATAATTTTTCAATAAGCTTGAGTTTCGTTTTTTATGTAAATAAATTCGAAAACAAAATTTTATACGCTTTGATTGAATTAAATTTTTATCCTTTTATTAGCTAATATTATTTAAACAAGATATATAAAAAAAACAAGATTTTACGTGTTTATTATTCAAGCTTGATCCATTAGACATTGAGTATAATTTTTTCAATAATGAATAATTTCCAATTACGTACACTAAAAGTCTCATCATTAAAACAGGATTTCCATTAATTATTTTTAATTTGCTCTCAAACGTTTGGAAGAATAATCATGTACGTGGTACACAGAATATAATGTGCAACGCTTGTTGTTCAGAGAACGAAAGACATCATCTCGTCACGTATACTTTATATTCAAATGACCCGAGTCGCCGGTAATATCGTTTCCGCATTGAAGCGATGCAAAGTTAGTGGTCTACGTTCATCGTTCTTACCAAATGAGATCCGTGGTACGTGGAATTCGATATCGGCACCCCGGAGCGAGCGCGGATGACCTGGGTGACCTCGTTAGTCCCGGAAGATCTATGGCGGATATTGGAACATCCGCACAATATGCCAACTGATACCTGCCACGGGGATTGTGTGGAGTGGTGGATATTTTCTATTCTGTGAAAAAAAAAAAGATAAAAGAGTTCTTTCTTTCGTCTATGAATGGTTTTATATACAAATTAATGAGATCTAAACCTTAACTATTAAAAATCGTTACGGAATGTTTTTCGGAAAATTTTTACGTTAATTTTCTAATTAGATATTGGAAATGATAAACATAAAAAAAATTCTTAACTATTGTTAGATAGAATAAGGATATTTATCTTAACGTAGACCCTTTTAGTATCTTTTGACTTGATTACCCTTGTCAGAGACTCCAAAAAATTTTAAGTCACTAACACTGTGTGATCGATTTTAACTTTTAAAATTTTTCAAAATTCGCGTGGGTTTGATTGTGTCGAAGACATGGCTATCACTTCCTCAAGGGATTTGGCAAAGTTAGATCGTATAAGAATGGGGCATCGATTTGAAGTTTGAGGGATACAAGTAGCGCGATTCTTAAAGATTTGAGATCAAATATGATCACAAATACGCGCACATCGCGAAAATAATGACGCTATTAACAGCATAGCTCGGGACATGATTACAATAACTTTGGCCCCTTAAAATAAAAATAATTTGTGAAAGTATTTTTAGTAAGGAACACGGGAAAGATAGTAAAAAAGTTCTATAATGAATAATTAATTTGATAATTATAATTCAGTTTTATGATTAATTTGAAAATAATTCTGCTACGAGGTGAACGACTTTCCGCGTGAAGCGAAATTCGCATTTTTTTTCTTTGTAATTGTTAACTATTTTGGTATCTGCTGGTTAGAGAATTTTTTTTACTATTTTTCTCGTATTCCTCGCTAAAAATGCTTCCGAAAATCACTTTCATTTTGAGGGGTCAAAGTTATTGTAATCATGCCCAGCTCGGGTTACACGAAACATTGCTGTTTCGATTGCATGTGGGACAGTAGATATGCAGGCAATCAATACCATAAAAAAGATTGGCCAAAGCCAAAGCGTATACAATGTCGTGTTGATGTCAAAAATATTGCGCATACAGCATTCACACACACACAGACACACATATACAACCGGAAATCATGCTTCCACTACATATTAAGTTTGAAATCATAAAAAATTTTGTGACGATAATCTATTACAGTGTGTCGGCGTTTCAATACTTATGCGAGAAATTTCCGGCATTTAAGCGTACTTAAAACAAAAGAAGGTATACTATTTTTTTGCAATTTTACTATTAATCTGAGTCTAATGTTTTTATGTGTTTTAATTACTTTTAGGAGTATTTAATGGGCCAAATATCCGCAACCAATGAACGATAACGCTTTCGATAAATATCTGGATTCAATCGAACTCATAGCATGGGATTGCGTGAAGGTCGTTATTTTAAATTTTCTTGAGAAACATCGAGTTTGAAACTATTGTATATTAGTAGATGAATGACTGTTTTTGAAAATATCGACATTAATATGTTACTGAAAATTTTTTACACTGTTATCTTGAATTTTTTAAAAAGTAGTTTAATATAGAATATGAACAACATGAACAAGATGGAAAATTTCACCAACAAATCATGCAGAAGAAATCTCGAGATAAAGGAAAATTTCTCCTTGATATGATTTTTGACTTCTGCTAGTCAATTGCTGAATAAATTTAAAATTAATAAATTTAAAACATTAATGTAATTAATTCGATTTTTTTAAGAAACAAATTCATTAACGCGAAAAAAGTTATATCTAAAACAATATAGATATGTGGGAAGAGAAAAAAGTTGTATCTGCGTGTGTGCGTATGTGTGTACGTGCGCGTGTGCGTGTATTTGTGATTACATATATTTAACCTTAAAACCTTAAAAATCGCGTTACTTGTACCCCTCAAAATTCACAACTTCAAATCAATATCTCATTCTTAAACGATTTAACTTTGTCAAATCCCTTGGGAAAATAATAAAGATCCATATTCCCAACACAACCAATGCGATCTTTGAAAAATGTTTGTGGTCGCATACCGTGTAATTATCCGTTATCATCCGCTTTGCTTTCTTTTTTATATAAAAAAGATATTTCATTGAAATCATAATAAAAAATATATCAAAATTTCATTAATGGACTTACAATTAGTAAAGTAAGGGTGAAATAAAAGTATTCCATTTTATGGAAATAAAATTTAAAAATTTTTCCTTTTTTAGAAATCGGTTTTAAAATTCACAAATAGTTTTTCTATTTTTCTTATAGATACACACACACACACACACACACACACACACACACACACACACACACATTTTATACACATATACATAAATTTTGTGAAGATAAGAGAGATTTGATAAAGAGTTTTAAGTCTGTATCAGACTATTGATTCTGCACACAAACTCGATTGTCAATTGAAAACCGACCAGAATGACCTAATTACAATTAACTGACTGATTGTGATTGATTCTATGGATCGGTAGTTAGAATTGGCAGTCGAACAACCTGCAAAGTCAGTATAATCTGATACGGGGATTCTAAAATGAAGACCGAACTCTGCGATCAAATTCCCGTCTACTATTCAATACGATTTAGTTCCGATTGCATCAATGCGTTATTTTGATTTTAAGCAAAGTTTAAAAATCTTTCTTTCTTTTTTTAAAACTGATAGAGAGAGACAGAAAGGCAAAGAGTTTGAAGCCACATTTAAAATTAAAGTAATGTTGGTGCAATCTGTTGGCCCCACACATACAATTTAAGTATCATCGACACATCATTACGTACTACTACTAATTATCAATATTTCACGCAAAAATACATATAAAATTTTCGTAAAACAATAACGTATAGATTTAGAATATTTAGATATGTAAATTTAATTCCAAGAACATGATGACAGTTTATGATGTATTCTACTAGTTAACCTCCAACTTCGTAAATACAGATTACAGAGCTTATATACCTACTTATTAAGCAAATGTTGTTTATTTGATAGTTCTAGACGACGACCAATATGAATTAAACTATGAAATGATAAAAAAATTTCAAGTTTATAACTATTGTCATTCATGATCTAAATTCCACATTATAGATTAATATTAGTGCGTGTACTTTAATTCCGGAAAAAAATTTCCATATCTGTAAAAGTAAGCAATCTCAATCTAGAAACATTATTGCGATTAATTGGAAAAACAGATGACATTAGCGCTCCCTTCATTAGTGATTTCTTATAAACATTTGTTGCAGAAATGTACTTGTATGTAAAGTGCAGTGCATTAATTCGCTAGGTCATAGTAGCAGCCTGATTTATCGATGATTCTTTTTTACTCAAATACTATCAACTTTACAGAAAAATTGCAAGAGACAAAAATTATTTATTTTCTTCTTATAGAATTCTAAGAATTTTTTCAGAATTTTTTATCAACTTTTTAGTACTGCATTTTCTTATTTTCGATAAGTCGGGTCGCTACTATGATCCAACGAATTAATACACTGCACTGTACATTGTATTCGCGATAACTTTAATTTTCTTCCTTTAATTTTATTTTTCTGTTAATATCAAAAAATTCTGATCATTAATTGACATTTTATACTTACAAAGTTGTTAATATATATTAATAAAAATTGCTAACAAAACGTTCTAAAAATTTTATTTTACTGAACAGCTCTACATTTAACACAAAAACATAATATATTCCTATTTTTTTCCCGAATTATTGTCTTTTCCAAAAAATGTAAAATGTACTTTTGAAGTACTCAGAAATAATAAGACAAAATGATTTACAACGTTGAAAAAGCATTCATACATCAACATTTGACAATGCAACTTCTCAGTAACGTGCTCTTAAAGTTCTGTGCTAAAATTAGAAAATATATGTAATAAATTCCGAATATATATATATATATATATATATTCGGAATTTATTACATATATTTTCTAATTTTAGCACAGAACTTTAAGAGCA
>NW_017305672.1:35794-39029 GCF_001594115.1 Trachymyrmex septentrionalis
TTATTAAATAGCATTATAAAATATGAGAAAGAAATGTTAATAAAATTCATGGGCGTGAAATTTTTTTTTGAAAAGGGTTTTCTATCAATCCAGGGATATACCCTGAAAAAAAAAGGATTTTGATATTATACTTTTTTATAAATTTTTAATGAATTCCATTTGGATATATTTTTACAACTTTTAATGTCCTATCGTATCTCATTTTAAAGATGAAAAATGTTACGTTTTGTACATCATGTAATTTTTATTTATTTTTTAAACATTTTTTTTTAAAAAGAAATACAATATAGCTACTACAAGCAAAATGTTTAATTCTTTAATATTGTTATTGTATGCTTGACAGAAGTATTAAAAATTACTTATATGGTCTTATAACGAAACAAAAAAATATTTTATATAACAGCAAAAAACTCAAAGTCAAAAGTAAAATTATTTTTTACAATTAAAAATAAAAGAGAAATTTCAATAGAGTACTTTGCTTAATTAGCCAATTCAAAATAAAAGATTCTCATTAGTAAAGCAGTGAAAAATTATTAGGAACCGACCGATGTGGAGAAGATGTGTGCTATCAGAATGTGCGCTAACGAGATTCTCTCAAAATGAAATAAATAATTAATAAAAAATTTTGAGGGAGGTTTGAATCACCAACCTCTCCTCCCCTCCCCGTGGATACGTTTATGATTCATGTAAAATTAATACATTAAAAAAATGTTGATGTAAGTTCTTGCTCTTATTGGGGAATAAATTTCAATCAATAAGTCCTGCCATTAAAATAAATTTTTTTATCTCCCGAAAATCTTTAGGACTACACGCACTTTATATTTCTTATATTAAAAACAATCTGTAAATTTCAATCTGAAACAGGGATTATTTGCAGCTCAATTATTTAAAAAATAGCTCATTTAAAAGATTAAAAAAGCAAAAATATTAAGACAAGTGGCAAAATCGTTTGCGCAAAAGTGCTTTATTATGTCAGCGGTGACACTCCGTATAGTACTAATACATAAACTATTAATGGTAAATGAATTAATTAAAGCCAAAATTGTACTACTATGTAAACAAAAACAAGGAAAAAATTTTTAATTATTTAAAACACAAATGTAAATAATATAAGTAGAGCTGTATCGATTATTGAGTTGAGCTGTATGATTTGGCAGTTAAGTAGATTTAAATTATACACAATATTTATATTCCGTCAACAAATCGTACCTCTGTTTTGAATCTCTTATAAGCAGTTTCTACAAACGTCTAGCATCGATTTTATACCTTCTGTAATTAGTCACGAATATTCCGTTGTAATGGCAGAGCAAGGAGCAACATCTTGCCATGAGATTTTCTCAGTTCGTCTGTGGATACGTCAACATTACACAAAAATACGACAAAAATTACCGATTTGGCAATGACATTGCAATTTTTTATGATGGTAATAATAAGTAATTAAAAGCTAAGATTGGGAAGGTTACTTTTAAAAAATACCTTGTCGTTACGGATTGTTTATTGAAACAAATACTATTTGTATTGTAACTCATCGAATCGTTACTTTTAATTGTTATTTTAACTTGTTCTAAATCATGAAACATCTTTTTTAATGAATAACGTGTGATGATAAGATATTTAAAAATAAGGTATTTAAAAAAATATCTTTTTGTTAACGCTTAATTTTTAATTAATCATAAAAAATTGCACCGTTATTTTCAAATTGTTATCATAAAAAGTAACAATAAAAGTAACTATGTTATTTACCTTCCATCAGTGTAAAAAAATATACATTTATACATATTCCATTAAAAATAATTATTAGTAATATAAATATTTATATAATTACGAGTAATATAAATATAACATTAGCATAAACATTTTATAATTTTTCAATTTTTTTCGTATTATATATGAATAAAGATCCATTCACTGTAATAATAACAAATTATACTTTGGCGTTTTCTTTCCTAGAAATGAGACAGGCCATTTTTTTGATCTTTCTTTACGCAGAGATCTACAAGAACGTGCTTTGGATCTTTCAATCCATAAAGACATGGCTATAGCAGAATGATTATTATTTCCAAGCACCAACAATCATCACCTGCAGCATTATATGATATTGATTTTTGCGAAGAAAACTTCGATCTTTTTACGTAGGAATAACTTAGTTGTTATTATGTGAGTTATTCTTGTGTTATATTTTAATTATTAATAATGTATAAACGAGCTGAATATTATTCAAAAAGTTTAACTTTTAGTTTAAGTCTATTTTGTGACTCATATAATATTACATAAGATACTATTATAATTCTTCTAATAAAAAAAAAAACTTAAAATATTTATCATTTTAGATAACATATCCAAGCATTGTCATGTAGTATATAATATAATGAATAAATTTATTAATTTGATTTAATTTTTATATAAATCATATTCATGAAACGTGCATTCTCCTTATATTGATATTATATATTTTGTTTATGGCTAAAGTCATAATAATTAGCTATTAATTACAAAATATATAAATATCCCTCGATCTCCTTTATGATTCTACTTTAATATCCATAATTTACATTTATTTCTTGTGTGTGATTGTTTTATCAAAGAAGTAATTTTAGGGCTTCCTTTTACATTTTTATATAATATTTACCAAGGAATTTATATTTTTGGTTATACTGAAGATAATAGAATATTCCATGGTTCAGTTTGCATAATAGGCGATTATTTTTAGCAGATTTCTTAATATATATAGATAACTAAGATTGTTATTAGGAGTCATCAAGTAAATATACTCCGTTCAACAAACTTGAAGAATAACTTTGGATCGGACGAAAACTCGTCCCTTTTGCGCAGGTTTTCATAGCGTTGTACAGCATTACGTTGCCTGCTATGCGCAAACCGAGGTCATTCTCTCGTTGAACAGAGTATAGATAAATTACTTTAAAAATGTGAATAAACATTTGAGTTTCGAAATCTTGAAGATATGTTCTTTCTTTTTGCAATCCCAATTCATAATGACAATGTGAAAAGTTTCAGCATCATAAACTCTCATTAGATTGAGGAGAGAAATAAACTATCTGTTGACTCCGTTAAAAAATTGTTAATGGCTCAATATAATTTTATTCATTTCAAACAATTTGATTGTTTACAGTTTAACAATTATTGCAAGGAAGACAAAAAACTGTTAACTAAAGTATAAAACCAGATTGAATATTCATTATGAAATTTTATGTACATTAATATATATATATATATA
>NW_017305672.1:39129-41400 GCF_001594115.1 Trachymyrmex septentrionalis
AAAGATTATTTATTTTAATTCTTTCTCTTAAAAACGTCGAGGATTAAACCAGATTAAATTTTATGTATAAAAAAGCTTAAAAATAATATTTGTGAGATGTGATAACTTTTATTTTTTATAACTCAGAAAATATTATTTTTGATAATAGATATTTAATTTTTATTCATTTGTTATAAACAAATAACTGACTTTTAAAAATTATTTTTAATTTTTATCTAAACATTCGTTTTTATTTAGGAGAAATTATATAATTATTACTTAGAAACTGAAATGTAAAAGAAGGATACAAAACCATCGGTAACTACTTAACTTCTACTACGTAATCTTCAATTTATTTCACAAATCTTGCGGATAAATTTCATTTCAAGCAAAAGCCGTGCACGAATTTTCAGAAAATCACGGTAACAACTGGTGGAGCCGGATTCAAAGTTAATCGATGAAAGGGTGCATGTACTCACGGAGGCATGTCAATTTGACGTCGGCGTCGCATAAACTGCGAGCTTTGCGGTTAGGAGAGAAAGATGCGGTATGCCTAAGGGAACTATAAATCGAGCCCCATCGTCGTCGATGGCTCCCAGTCACGTGCCGCAAAGCTGCATCCCCTATTCGCCATCCTTTTCTTCTCTTTCCATCTTACCGTCGTCGTCGATCGTCACCGTGTACAGCACCGGCACACGTATCATCGGCTTTTCTTTGGACTTGTTGCATTGTGGCAACCATCGCACCTGCAATTTATATAACCTGCTTCCTGTGCTAGTGCTTTCTTCACTTCTATCCTCCTCCAACTCTATATGTAGACAAGAATAGTATAACGTTCCATTGGGCACGTATAAATCTGAGAAAATACATAACAAGATCTTTTGTATTGTCCGGCAGAACTAGTAATAAGTAAAAATTAATATAGTAAAGTAAAAATTAGAAACCTTTTTACAGATTTTTTTGTAGATCACCAATTTTTTTCTTTTCATTTTTTAAAAGAAAATACACATTTTTTAATATTTTATTCCAAACATTATTTTCTATAACCGTGTTTGTAATTTCATATATTAGCAAACAATTTTTCAGCAAAACTGTTTAGTTAAGGCATATTTTAACAGTCAAATTCAAACATTATTTTTTATAACCGTGCTTGCGATCTCATATATTTACTAGGAAAAATTTTTCAACAGGACTGTTTAATTAAGGCATTTTTTAAAAGTCAAATATTTTGTTTACATAACAAAAATATCTATACCAACTAAACAATTTAGTTTGCATAACATTATAGTTTTACTTGGTATATTTTAATCTAAAATTTTCATTCGAGACATTTTAATCATATTTTTATCGTTAAATTTTACAACAAAATTTTGGTTCAAAGAACGAAACATTTTTCCTAATATAGCCATTGCAAAATCGGATAAAATATGTTGCTGTATTATTTTTAATTAATATATTTTAATTTTCTTTTAGTATAAAAAATTTTTTATACTTTTTATTTATATGTTTTCATATATTTAGATGTTTTTCTTATCAATTTTGTAAAATGTATATTTCATAAAGAGAGTACAATTTTGTCATATATGGTATTTTATTACAATCATCATAGATATAACTATTACAAATTACAAATACAACACTTGGAAATAAACTAGAAACGTTTTAATGGTTTAAGGCGCCTTACGTATTAATTGTGTTATCTCGGTTAAACACGTATTTCATTTATGTCGCACTTGTACACGTATCTGTTGCATGCTGTCTTAAGACCATTAATTTATGGCGACTGCAAACGTAACTGTACTAACGGTCGAAACATAGTTTGGGTAAGATGTAACGCTGGCACATTTGCAGCACGTAAACCATTACACCCGTTTTGCAACAATAGATCACTGCGACTTTGTTGTTGTTCCGTAAGGATAATAATGCTACACTATCCCAGCAGCAATTTAGAATATAGAAGTAACTTGGTATTTGCATACTGAGAAGATTACATGGAACATAATTATTTTCTTCCATTTTTTATACTTGATAGTAAGATAATAATGTAACATTATCTTATTTTATCCAAGACCAATTACTTAAAGTACACAATTAATTAATCGTAATTAATACACTATTACACATTTATGAAGTAAGGCACATTATTTTTTTTTTAATATCACTAAATTTTTAATGACTGTTTTTAAATATAGTATATATTAACACAATAAGAGAGAGAGAGAGAGAGAGAGAGAGAGAGAGAGAGAGAGGGGGGGGGGGGGAAAGAAGGGGGGAGAGAGAGAAAGAGAGAGA
>NW_017305672.1:41786-46578 GCF_001594115.1 Trachymyrmex septentrionalis
TTTATTTATAATATCCTTTGCGCATTTATATTAAAGCTGGAGAAAATTGTAATATTTGAAATATTTCAGAAAAGTTGATAGATGGATATTTTTTTACATAAAATATTATATAAATTTTTATGATTTTCTGTTTCATAAAATAAATGTTCGATAGTAAAAATTAAATTAGTTTTTAATGACCGATTTAAAAGATTTAGGAACAAAAGCAGTTAGTCCGGAATATTCATATTTAAAGGTCACAATGTGAATATGCATATAAGAGTACAATAATTATTGCAAAATTATTATACGTGTATAACAATTTTGCAAAGGAGAAGAAAATTGAATAATCTAAAAACTTTACCATTATATTTTATATTTCTAACTTTACCATTATATTTTAATTAATAGCGATATACAAGTAAAATATTTGGATTTTACATTTTCTTAAATATAATATACTCTCATATATTATAATAAAATCATTTTTCTCAGTGAAAATTCTTTTAAGAATATTAATTTTTTATAATCATTTCAAATATTTCTGCCAAAATTCATAGCAATTGGGTCGAAAGTTCATTTCATTTAAATTGTTTAAATAATACATTTACAGAAAAATTTAAATCTGCTCTTACTTCAGCAGCAAAGCTCTCTTTTATCGTATATTTTTACTCAAGAAGTATCATAAATTTTACAATCTTCTATACTAATATTATTTTTATAAATGTAGCGTCATAAATCTTATATTATGACATCTGTTGAACGCAAAGTAACTGATTTTGTAAAAGTGCTTACGTCGCTAAAAGATTAAAGGAAGACGACGTTTATTCTCACGAAGATACAAAATGCCGGTCTCAACGAGGCAGCGCGACGCGCTTTACGCATGAAATTATTAATATGCTCAGTGCGGGGTAATTCGAATTTATGGTAGCGCGCCAATAATGGTGTCGCTGAATTATTACCCTGACGTTGTAGCAAACGGTGTACACTCAGGGTGTACGAGGTAGCGCAGGGAACGTCGAGGCAAACGCAACTTTGACGGCCCTATAAACATTCGACGATTTATTGTACGCGTCACCCGCGTACGGTTACCTCTCATCGTTAAGAGCTGGTCGGCCTCCTTATTATTAGCCACCACGCCATTGTTTCGGGGGTGTGCGACAGGCAGCTTAACGGCCGCTTTTTACGTGTCGTGACGTCGAATTAAGCGCAGTCCCCAATTTACCCCGGCGTACTTTCAAGAGCGTGCGAGAGCAGTGGCTGTTTTGCAGAGCGCGAGAGCTGTAAACAGAGTTTCGCCCTCCGCTAGCATAAATTGCAGCCGCTTTTACGGTCCCGTTACCACGTACGCAATATCTTCTCGGAACGTAGAACGTTGCGAGTCCAAAAGCTCATCTTTTCAGAGATTTTTTTTTTAATAAATTCGCAAATAAATTTTCTTCACAACAAAAATCTTGATCTCTGTGAAGATTAAATTAGAAAGATAAACCCGAATTATAGTTTGTGAATATTATATAATATATAAAATTACATTAATTATATTATACGAGTTTCCAACAAGATTATTATTGCAGATGTCTAATTATACATACAGTTTCAATTACTTTAAAATGTACAAGTCTTTTATGTAAAATTATCCTGCGATTCTTTTTTTGCCGATTACAAATAATTGTGTGTGTATTAAAATACTTGATTTGAATTATTTTTTATTCTGTAATATAAATTATTAAATTTACGGGATTATGTATATACCAAATAATATATTTTTTTATAACATTATAAGATTTGAATTTCTCATAGAAATATTTTAAATTGCAATCAAAAAAATTAAAGCTGTAAGTGAAATAAGAAGTTTAATGTTCTGTAATTTTTTATTCTTATATTATTTCCTTTAGCTATTATAAGCAAGCATAGATTTTGTGTAATTAATTTTTTTAAATAAAGGTATTACGAAAAAAGTAATTTTTAAATATAAACTATAATAAAAATGAAGTTGATTTTAAAAATAAAATTTCAGAGTAGTAAACAATGTTATTCTTTGTTTCCTAGTAAATTTCACATTAATGTATTTGTAATTTCAGGATTATTTACAAAGTGAATAATACTGAAAATTTTAAAAGACTCCAAGTGATATTTTTAAATATTTTTTGTAAAAGTATATTGATGTTATTCAAAGCATATGGATGAAAGACAGCTCGATAGAACATGAGATATCATTATGAAATCTAAATTTATATAATATTAAATTATAGATTAATAATATACATTATTTAACAAATTTGAATACAAGTATTTCTTAACAAAGAATATATGTGAAATGTATTCGTGAAAACTGTGTATATTTATAGCTTTGTATTAATGAATACATTTCAAGAAGACTCATTAGCATATATCAATAGTGAATTACCATAGTCATAAGCCGATAACCGGTTGCCTACAACGCGCGATAGTATTATAATATATTTAGTGGCGTTAATGCTACGAAAAATAGAGCGAGTCCTATACATATTGATAGATTTCTTATGCAAAACTTGTAGAAAGCAGCTATCTTAAAGCGTTCTCGGAGTATATAATACTTAAATTCTAATTTGCTACACATTAATTAATACAGCGAATAAAAATTTTAACGTCATGATTTAATAATTTTAATACCTTTACAGAAACTTAACCTTTTACTTTTGAGCGTTTGTATTTCAAGGTTTGCACGTTGCACGTGTGAGATTACAATCTTTTCTATCCTTATATATCTGAATATTTCGACTGATGTTATGCGCGCGTCAATATAAAGTTTAAGAAATTATTTCTCATATATATCATCACATAATATTTCAAATCTTTGAAAAAATGCTTTAATTGCTTATAAATTGAAAGTTTTTATGTGACAAAATAAAAAAGTAATAATAAGAAGCACTATGTAAATACCTGAAAGGATTGAATAATTTAATCAACTATAATGATAATTAAGAGCAGCAGTAATAACGTTTTTAAAACCTGTAGAAATAAAAAAAATTTTCTTGTCATAAAAATTTTTTTTCTAGAAATATGTTCGCGAATTTGCATTAAAGTGGAGGTATTATGCAAAATACTTTCAAATACATGGCTAACAAAGACTGCATAATTGTCTATGTTACGAAACAACATTTTACTGATAAGCTATTTATCAAGTTGAAAAACGGAAGAATATACGCATACATAAACTCATTTTTGCAAGAAACATCTATAAAAATCTATTAATGACTTGCAAGTTAAAAATTTCACTTCGAATAAATTAAATAAATATTAATAAATTAAAATTAGCATGTGCGTGTTAAAACTAATAGACCTTTATTTCATAATGTCAAAATGTTTGTTTTATAATGTCAAAAAAACATGTAGAAAATTCGACGATTTTTAAATCGTTTATTCTGCGGAGTGTTCTCGAATTATATTGTAACGTCGGGACATTAATACTTTAAGAGCTATCAAAAATGAGGGTGCTTTTCACAAATTAAGCTACAGAGACGCGAAAAAATAATGAAACGTTCATCCAATTTAAAATGAATTGTACTTTAATCCGGAATTTTAATTTAAGATTTAACTATTACGACAAAAGTTGAAAAGTTGTAAAATTGTGTGATAACTTCTTTCTGTATTTTTACGAAAAAAAAGAAGAATAAACTGCAAATTCATAAGTAAATAGAACGTCGCCCAATATTGTTGTCTACCAATATTTGAGATCGATACTTGTTACAACTTATAGAGTTTGTTTATTTTAAAGTTTGTTTGTGTTTGGATATTACAAAAATGTTTTAACTTTGGACCTATCTGTCCGTTGATTCTGGAATATGGGGTGTGTGCTAAGTATATCTACGGAAAATGAAACGGGATAGCGAATTTCGTCGCGTTTTGACGCGCCGGAAGAGTCAATAAACCGGGCAGGAAATCCGGGGTAAAAGTGCTGTGAGGCGTCGGCAAGGATACGTCAAAAGGTTTTCACGCGCAAGTCAAGCGGTAAATGAGCTAAACGGCCCTAGGCCAAAAGCTGGCGTCAAAGGGGAATTCAGGAGCCGCGCGCTAGGTGAAATTCTTGACTCTGCCCTTAGGACAGTGAATTACCACCTAGCACGGCACCCTTAGATTGCTATTCGCGTTGCCCGACTGCGTGCAAGGGGCTCTTCCCATGTTGCTATGTTGAGAGATGACATTGTCGTGCGACAGGGAGAACATCCTTCTCGCTTCGGAGATGCCACGTCCACCCTTATTAAAGTCTTTGTCATTACGTTTATGAATGCAGAAGATACCGAAAATATACGGAATGTTTTATTATACGTGTCCAAAGTCTACATCCCGAAAAATGTTGAGTTTGGAAGAAGCTATTTCAAGTAAAAAGCCTTAAGATCCTGATTAAAATATGTATTTATAATTCCGCGATATAATTAAAAGCTTTATCTGTACAGCGGTTTTATCTTTGAATTTTAAAAATCTTTAAAACAAAAAATGTAATATCTATTTAGTAATTATATTTAATAATCTCTTCAAGGCACGTTAATTACACATATATGCTACCGCTGAAAAGTTTCAGCGCGTTTTATATATTTTTGCTCATACATATAATTCTATTTTTTATTTATAAAATATGAAATTATAATAGATATGATATACTTTTTATTTTCGATCACGGAAGTACTTAATAAAGTCCTAAATTGCCGAAAAGTAATTACAAAAGTAATTGCAAACGGAAATTATTAGTAATTTCTCAAATAGATGTACATTGGTTGAAATTGATTCATGACGACTAACAACAGGAGAATGGGAACAATATATATATATATAT
>NW_017305672.1:46678-50550 GCF_001594115.1 Trachymyrmex septentrionalis
TCTGAAAAAAAAATTCTTTTTCGTAATTTTAGAGTGAAAATATTTAATAAGAAATTATATATATATATAATAATGTATGTAAACTACATTCATATTTTGTTTTTTTATTACAAAATTTCCATAGATGAAGAGTGTGCTCAAAGTTTTTAAAGCGATAGTGTAAATCTATATTATATAAGTCATAATAATTATTAATTTGTTTTACCAAATTATAGAGCTTTTAAAATGATATTTTTAGATATATGGAGTTTCGCGATTAAACATTTTTCCATGTTTCTACATTGCTGTTATAGTGCTTCCAGTAAATCCGGTCGCTTCTGTATTTTTATTAAAAAATAATTGAATGTCAACTCCGTTATTTCTGTCCTGTAGTTCGTTGTGAATGGATCTGGCATCAGAAATCTGGCTTGATGGAATAAACACACCGGAAACGCGAGAATATAAAATTAAAAAGACATCTTGATAGAGAGCCACTTGTCGCCGGTAGTCTAAGTATTATCGAATATGCATCATCATTCGCAATCGGTAATAGTACATTGTTGGAAAAATAGGACAAAGAAATGGGAAGTAACACGGTAATTAAATTTTGCATATAAAAAATTCCGATAAATTATATTTTTCTATATTTTTATATAATTTTATTATATTTTCGTTTGAAGACCACATCGTAGTTAATATGGAATTAATTAATTTCTTTTACGTTGATAATTATGATATTTTATTTACTTGCATATACTTGTAATTAGTCAGCATCGTATTTTGCAGTTCTAAACATCAAAAGTAATACCGTAATTGCGTGATTGATTTGTTTTGTAAAAAGTCAAAAGTAAATAGTGTAGTAATACGCGTGTAGCGCGCATTTGTGATGTCTCATAGTATGATAAAAATTGCGTGTTAATAAGTAAGTTTTTGATAATTTTGTCAAACAAAAAATATTTTCATTTTTTACAATGTTTTGCTTTTTTTTGTTCTCTTTGTTCCTCTTAATTATATAGTGCAGTGTAATTTGCGTTAGTCTCTATACATATATGCCAGAATAAATTTTATATACATACTTTACATAGAAAAAGAAAAAAATACAGTTTAAATATATTATAGTTTAAAATAGAGTATTTTTTGATAAAACGAATTAAAAAGAATGATTGAAAAATATGTACATTTCGAGATAATCCATTAGTATAATCCCATTAATCGCTTTGATTTGTCGAGAATGTGCCAATTCCGTTTAGCATGTCCTCTCGACTCAAATTCACATTTCAAGCAAATTTTGGTAGACATTGATGTAGTCGATTTTCTGTACGCGCGAAATGGCTCTTCCATATTGATGCAATAATAGTCCGATCAAACTACCAATCTTATTTTGTCTTCGGTTGCCAAATTGTCCGTATACAATCTAGTGAGTTTAACCGCATAGAATGAAACATGGTTAAATCAACCAAGTACTATTGCACTACAGCGAATAATTGAAATCGCTCAAGTTACAAAAAGAATGGCGGGAAGTTTAAAATTATCTTAAAGTAAATTTAAACATAAGGCAACGTTTTAGCAAAATTTGCTGATATTATAATTTTATTTATTTCGTACATAAAAAAGATACTTTGAGTATTTTAGTAATAAAAACAAAAATTAAAATTATAAAGAATCCAAATAGATAAATTAAAAATTTTTAATAATTTTTCTGGAGTCACAAGTTATAAATAGTTAGTTTAGGTTTATTACATCTATGCGTTTAATGTTAATTATTAAATTAATTAATTATATTAGATTATTTATTAAATGTGAAAATTTTGACGCATGCGAGTTAATTCTTTCCGTTATATTTTCTCCAATATATACAAGTTTTAGCATATTTCTCAGAAATTAAAATTTTTCAATATTTGGCAACTTATACATTTTTATAAGAAGCAAATATATATAGACAAAATTTTGAATATTTTGAATATATTAACTAGTATATATATTAATCTTACAATATTCTTGAGAAACAGGGATAAAGTAATTATATCTATTTCACATAACGAACTCGTGTACTCTCGCCGCATGTTACACGTCAGCGTACATGAAATATGCATATACACCAATGCGGAAATGTATCTATATTCTATCACATCGTACAACTAAATCTCGATATTCGAAGCACGCGAGCGACAGCTTATTGCGAACAATTTTATATTGAGACCATAGAACACGTGGGAATCAAGCCTTATGGAAAATTGGCATGATATTCGCGTTAACTATTGAAAGCAACGTATCGGATTTATCCGAGATCTCTCATCGCAGTACGTCATGGATAAATTTCTAATCGTATCACAGATTCGTGATATTATCATATCGCTACGTGCAGCAGCAATCTCGTTCTGAAAAATTATATTTTGGTGATATTACTAGAATATTTTTTTATTTGTAATCAAGTAATTATTGCGATTAGCAATATTTTTTAATATTACATTTTTGTCCAAGAAATAGAGAAGAATGTAAATTTTAATTTTGGTTTAAAAGTATTCTTTGGGAATAATGAATGGAATTACGAAAATAATTATTTTGAAGATGTTAAATTTTTTAAATAAATTTCTAAATTAAATTTAATCTCTCAGTTCAAAATTTAATTAAAACTTGTTATAAAAATAATGTCATCCTTTTTGAGGTAAAAAAAAATTTGATCTAAAAGGATGCAAATTATTTATGCAAAATTGCAATAATTTTTAATTGTAGATTTTTATTCTGTTACATTGTTTTGCTTATGATTAATTATATTTTAGAATTTTAATTAAACTTATAATACATCTCTTTGTAACTTGCAAAACTTTTTTTATTAACAATTATCAAACTATCAGCCAAATAATTTTTGATATTCTTTCTCCTGTCTGTCAGAATTATAATAAGAAATAAAAAGTTAAATTCGAAACTTAACGTTTTAAATAAGTATCTTTATACGCACATTTTTATTACAATGCTTTTCAATTCAGCATATGTGGGAAAATAGTGAAAGATATTTGAGATAAAAGAAGAGATTGAGAACTATATGCAGAGGAGTAAGTATTCTCTCGGTATTTCACGATGGCGGAAAAAGGCGAGAGTGCTTCTCCTTTCACATGGCTTTCATTGGCTCCATCGCGTCGTTACTTCTACTCGTTCCTTTCCTCTCGTCACTTCCGACTCGATTGTTTACCACGGCAGCACGGCCGGTGTAAGATTGGGAGTAAGTATCGATTTGGCGCGCGAGTAACTTCCGCTATTAAAGCACAATGCCGTGGTCCAGGATCGTTGGTTAACCGCTGGAAAATCGTGCACCTGTTTCTAAAAGCTGGCGCAAGGATACCGGCCGTTGAGACGACAAGCATTTTCTAGACGAGTTATTGTCGAGCGCCACATTATTTATTACCGTAACGTTTTCATGGCTATTTCGATTCACCTACCTCGCAGCTTCGGCATTGCCCTACTTGTACAAGAGCTACCCTCAAATACGAGGTGCTACGATGGTTTCGATAAAAGCCGAGGATGAAAGCGCACTTTGACGAAATTTTCGGATGTACTTTTAATACCGCAACGTATGTGAGCAAAATTACGTTTTCCTTTAGATCTCGCAAATTATTTGCATTACCAACCGGAGAAACCAATAAAAACAAAAGGTAGAAATTATATTCATCAACTGACGTAACAATAGGTATTAATAATTTATAGCTTTGCAAATTCTATGAATGTGAAATTATGATATACATGTAACATTTTGCCGCAAAGATAAATCTATTTTATAATTATATTTGAAGATAACTTTTATAATTTTCAATTCAATAATTAAATAACCATTAAATTTCACTCTATATATATATATATATATATATATATATATATATATATATATATATGAGTGT
>NW_017305672.1:50650-54393 GCF_001594115.1 Trachymyrmex septentrionalis
AGACACTATTTGATGTTATACAAGACATTAACTATTAAATGATTTGCGCATTTCTGCGGAAAAAAACTTTATTTTGTCATAAAGTTTAAATTCATCCATTTTTAATATAGATATAAAGTAGATTTTAAGAATAAGTATAATCGTATAAATAATATACATACATATGATAGAGAATGTCAATAATCGGTCGAAGTTAGATGTGTTTTGAATAATACAATATATATTCTTAATTTAAATTTAATTATCTCAGATATGACTACGTTTCAAACTTTAAACACAATCGATCTGAGGCGCCAATAATATATATAAATATATGATAAGGCGCTGAAACGTTCAGACATTCCTATATGTATATGAAACAATCCCTAAATTAATTAGAAAAATATTTCGCAATAAGTTCTTTACCGTTTTTTCTAATTAGGGGGGATTATTTTATATATAGAAATGTCTGAATATTTAGGTACCTTATCATATATATATATATACTATATATATTATTAGCATTTCAGATCGATTGTGTTTAAAGTCCGAACGTTTCGGCGCATAGTCATATCTGAGATAATTAAATTTAATTAAGAATATATGTTGTATTATTCAAAATCACATCTAACCGATTATTGGCGTTTTCTCTCATATTTTTACAGATATAAAATAGTCAAATTAATTTTTAAAGTATATTTATATGTTGACATCTCTTCAATAGGAAATAAATTGAAAAATACTAACAATAAGTGTATAGTGTTTTATAATAACATTATGTTATTTATATGTTTAGTATTGTCATTAATACGTTTTTGCATTATGTTTGATACATTATAAGTATCGTTTATCGCAACAAGAACGAACGCTATTTAAATTGTAAAAGAATAGTCGGTTAAAAAGCGGCCCTGCATTGTCTCGTATCATTGCATACGTAGTTTTATCACGGATTGTAATCTCGCAGTTTCACAATTCGGATTTCGGAATGAATCGAATTAACCAGTTGGTCGCTCGCGGCCATATGTGTTTAACTCTCATATTGTTATAAAGCAATGAGAGAGAGAGAGAAAGAGAGAGAGAGAGAGAGAGGGAGGGAGAGAGAGAGAGAGAGAGAGAGAGAGAGAGAGAGAGAGAGCTATTTTACAGCCCAATGTATGTAACTACGCTGTAAAGCTTAACAAGAATGCCTGGTTATTAAAAGTACATCCTTGCAAAACGACGAGCGGAACCACCGCACCGGTTCGAAGAAAAGACCGGAAGCGACAGGTCTGAAGCAAAAGAGACATCATCGATATGACAGCCGGAACTTCACATACTCTCATCGCTGCATCATGATGCGCGGGGTTGAGCCTAGTGCATTCTGTTCTCGACATTGGAAAGATATACTAAATTATGAAATAGAGAGAGTTACTGCTATATTTATATATATTTAATATATAACGAGCAATTACAAATATAGGCATGTATCAAACAAAAGTCGAAATAAATATTAATTAACTCAGATTTTTTGCTCTATTGGAGAAGCACTATCAATTAAATATTGCTCATTAATTAAATGTAATATCTCTGAAATGAATAACGAATGTAAACTATCGTGAAATGATTATTTGACACACATATAAATGAAAGAACAGGATTTTAATACTCTATAAAATATAATTTTAATATAAATTTAAGAATAATGGGATTTTGCGATAAGTTTGCAGTCAAAATTTATTTTTAGGGAAAGAATTTACTAAAATATTTATAAAAAACTTAATTAAATACGGATACAAACATAATTTCATTGGAGTACTAGGACACATACTGGGTATTAAAATGTAAAAAATTTGTTACAATATTGCTCATTATGTTTGAGAGATTTTTACGTAATTATTGTAATTGTCCATAAAAATTATTTACAGATCTAGCTAAATTTTTAAATACTCTAGCAAAATTATTCTTTTCATGCAAAAATAATATCGTTAATTTATCGATTATGATTGTAATATTCAACATAAAATATTTAAAACACGAAATGAAACACTCACGAAATAAATTTCTTTTATGCTGGAGTAAAAGAGAATAATAAAAATCTTTTCTTTGTTACAGATTAAAAGTTTCTTATTGTATCACAAAACCCTATAGAAAGTCCTACATTTTCAATTGCTTGTAATTTAAAAACTGTCATTTTAATTAGAAAAAAAACATTAAAAGTGTTTTAAATATTTAAATTCTTCAAAAATATTTAAGAATATTCGCAGTATAAGAATATTATAGATTCTTATTCGTATTAAAATCACGTAAGATTTTAGACCGATCCTGTCAGTGCACGGAGGATTCAGCGATTTTATGCGATCCGACTAGATTGCTCCGATACGAAGCTTCTACGGTGTTTCTTCATTGCACTTTGAGGAGAACATAAAACGTAAACTATAAAGATCTCGAGGTTTGAAATAATTCGTTATTATCAAAAGTGTATGTGTTTCTGAAATCGATTTAAACAAAAGAATACAATTGAGGATCATGAACAATGTGCAACAACTGAGCTGAATTAGCAAAAGTTTAACGACAGAAATGAGAATTAAGTTAATTATATTTATAAAATAAATAAAAGTTTAAACTTTGGAAAAATAATTGCAAATAAAAAAATGTTACGATTACGTTAGTTTATATACATGTACCAGTTCATCTTTAATAATTAGTTCTACTTTTATTTCCTTACATATATCTACTAAAAATAACGAGACATTTAGTTTAGAACTTTATTGTGTTTGCGATTTAATAAAAGTTACACGAATACTTTGATTTAATAAAATTTAAGTAGACTTTGTTAAAGGATGAAATCTCAATATGATGAATCAAGAGATGATTTTTCTTCGAAAAATCGACGAAAATCGTTGTCACGATCTATTTTACTTTTCAATGCTAAATATTTTTGCAATTCATTCAAAAATTCATTAAAAATTTAATTAAAGATGCAAGTTTTATTCTTATTTTGCTTTCAAAAATGTAGTTCGCTAAAAGTCTTTTATCTTATGGCTCAGATACTATAATAGATCGAGCATCTTGTTGTTAGAGTCTTTGTTTTCAATTTACTTAATTAAGAAATTTCACAAATCTTAACGACCATTGCTATAGAAACGGGAAGCTTGTATTCGTACAGCACGAAGAAAACACTTTGCCACAAAATACACTGACGGAATCCATAAGGCACTTACTCGTCACGAAGAGATTTGCAACATTTGCGTGTTCATCGAAGCAAACACCTTGACTCGCGAGTTCAAAGGAAAAAGGAGTCGTCTAACTCGCGACACAAATTCGCAACTACAAAAGCGTTTGTAACATGCAAACACACGCGAGAGCGGTATTCAAATGCCAATCATCTCCAAACTTTCACGCAAAAAGTATTTCCGGTGAGCGCAACAATGACGGCCAATCTTTCCGAGGTAGTACAGCATGTATGTATGCACAAGTCGCGTTTACATTCGCGCGAGAGTTTTCGTGTTTTCTCTCGTTTTAGCAGGCGCCTTCTAAATATGGAATTGAAAAAGTATTCGGCGAGAATGGGATCTTGATTTCCCTTTCAATTTTCACAGGGAATGTATTTTCCTGATCAGTCGGCTGATCCAGTGGTGTAAATGTTTTGCCAAAACTTGCCATGCGCGTGGATTTAAATCACGACGTGCAATTTCTCGCGATATGTTATCCCACAGGGAAGTTGAGCCATGCCGTTGAATGAAGCATGGCCATGGCGTATGTATCTATATATGTATATAAATACA
>NW_017305672.1:55365-56229 GCF_001594115.1 Trachymyrmex septentrionalis
ACACACACACACACACACACATATATATATATATATACAAAATATACTCATATATATATATATATATATATATATATATATATATACATATATATACTTAATGCAAATTTATAATAACATCGATGTATAGATTTATTGTATTTTTATAATAAGAAAGAAAAAGGGGAATGTCAGGTCATCTTGTAGGAGACTAAAGATTCTTTGAAACTGACGCTATTCTGTAAACGTGTCTCATTAAAAATAACGAGGTATGGTAGGTATGTCAAAGCAAACGCACTGAACGAAGGGTGGAAACCATTCGACGACATTCCCGTCGCTTATTTGAGACATGTTGCATCAGTCATGTCTGTTAGCCATGAAGTTGGATAACATAATTGGAAAACGTTTAGGAAGAGAGAAATGGTAAATCTGTATTGACTAAAAGATTATTCAGAGGGTTAAATTTATTTCATTAATATCGATCAATTTGTCTAGAAAATATCGTTTTCTATTGCGAAATAGAGGAAGGTTATAAAACGCAGATGCAATTTAATTTTAATCAGCTTTAAAAGATATTTAATAGAAAATATAAAAATGTATGAATTTAATTAAAATTGGACTGTCCATTTTATTTCCGTTTTAATTTTCGGTAGTTTTTAAAAATATTTCAATTAATTTAATAAAATATATTATTGAATATGTTAATTTAATAAAATAGATTATTGAAAAAAAATGCATTTGATGCACAAGAAAAATATTTTCATTGTATGATTCATGTTTTGTATTATTAATGTTGATAATGCGTGATGTAATACTACTGGTGATATATCGGTGATGTAATCGTTTGATATTATTATTTTGTTATACAGAAGAGAGAGAGAGAGA
>NW_017305672.1:56973-59562 GCF_001594115.1 Trachymyrmex septentrionalis
GCGGCGAGTATGGATGAGAATCGAATTGCATATAAAATACTAATTGGTAAACCGGATGGGAAAAGACCATTGGGTAGACCAAGACATAGATGGGAAGATAATATTAGAATGGACCTTAACGAAATGGGGTACGAGGGTCACAAATGGAGGGATCTTGCTCAGGGACGGGAACAGTGGCGGGATTTGGTATTTGCGGCAATGAGCTTTCGAGTTCCTAACGCCTAATAATAATACTAATACAGAAGACACTGATTATTGTTCACACAAATATAAATTTACTTATTTTATAAAATTATTATTTTATCAAAAATTATTTTTAAAAAATCATTACTGATTAATGATTATATCTTGTTTTTTACGAGCATTTTTCATGCCAATTTATTGATTAAACATTTGTTTCTTTTAATTTAGAAATTTTATAATAAAATATACCTGACGTAAAAATCCGCAATCATAGATTAAAAAAATATTAAAAAGTTTGATTTTAAATAAATAAAGAAAAATATTGTGGAATATTGAAAACGTGTATTATTATATATATGTATTATATAATATAATAGTGAATAGAGATATACAAAAATATTAATATTTGTGCGAATTATTCCATCTAAATAAAATAATTATTCACATGGTATTACACAAAATATTTATTCACTATTTAGTCACTATTCATTCTGCTTCGCAGATGAGTTTTAAACAAATATAATTTATTTATGTGCCGAGGGAATTATTTTAATCATCGACAGAAGATAACTGAAATAGCATTCGTGGAAGAAACTCATCATATTTTTGTCAAATAGACGATTCCTATAATACTTTCACAGAATCCTATCAGCATCGAATAGATAAAATATCCCACAGCTGCATCACATTGTAATCCGCATGCCACGAAGAATAGTCGTCGCGAAGGGCCTTAAGGGAGCCATCCCTGAGGGATTCATTGTCCGCCAAGTCACCGAGGATGGCGATGAATTTATATTCCGACTGCACTATCCTCAGCCTTTTTTATTTGATTCGTGTGAATTCCGATCGGATACCTTTCCTCTTGATTGAGAATGATTTTTGTTGGCATTACCAATGAATCCATCAAGATAACGTAGCTTTACGATTGAACAAATACTGTGCTTTAATTTAGTAAAACTCGATAAATTGATAATTAATTGTTTATCTGAGTCTTTGCTTTCAAAAGAATTCAATACGTACAATTTAATTATTATCGAACAATTTAATTATTATTATTCGATTAAAAATTCTCTTTGAGTATAGTTAATAATGATTATTTTATAAAATATGGCAAAATCGAAGTAAATATCAATGTTTTAATTAAATTAATTTAAAGATTGAGTTTTGTATATATTAATTTATCTGTTAATAGAAATTAAACCTGATTTAATTATTCAATGTAAACGTGAAATAATTCTGTGTGATGTAAATATAATTTTTTTCTCAATTTCGTAAAACAAACTTTATTATTAAAATGTAAAATTTTCTTATTTGTCTCATATGTATTAGTCTAAATTTATGAGTTAGACTTACGGAAGTAGTCGATCCTTCAATGTAAAGCTAAAATAAATACGACTATTTCCTTTTCTTGATGGAGAGCCCTCGGAAAGCAAAATCATGTATCATAGATAGCTTTGCGTTTATATTTCCACTTTTTTTTATTTCAATAAACAATATATGTTTTCCAAGAAGATTTGTCATTTGTTGCACTTATGAGTTTTGTGATCAACTGTTTTCTTCGTTATGTCATTTATATATGTATCTAGTTTGACTATATTTTTAACGTGTTAAAGTTCGTTATTTAATGAGAATTAAAATTATTAATAATAAATGATTCAATTATGAAACATGGAAAATATGTATGGAAATTACCTATGCCTTCTTGTCTAAATAATTAGGTAATTAATTCATTAACCTTTACAATGGTAAAATAGTGTCTTATTTTGTGGCAAGGAAATACTGAATTATATAAAAAATCTTATTTACGGAAAAAGATTTTAAAAATAAATTCTTGTTCTTTAGGTTAACAAACTATGTATAATAAAAAATAATAATTAATTAGATAAATATGATAAGTATGATATGAAAAAATATAAAGAGATCTCTGAAAGCAAAGACAATATTTTCGCTGTTATCATTTGCAAAATCCAAGACATTTTATTAAAAAAATTTTGATTTAGTTGTTAATACCACGCACTTTATATGTATATTTTAAGTTAATAATCAAAGAGCAGGTTTAATGCAAATTCGAATTCGATAAAATAAAAGATAATTAATTTGAGATTGGTGTTGTCACATAAAATTGCAACAAATTTCCGTCCGACGTGCAGTAATCGGATTTAAATCATCTCGCGTTAAAATCGCGGTATAAAAGCAGTATGCGTTTGTGGCTGGAACAGTTCCAAAGGTCCCAGACCAGGTATAGGTATAGGTATACGACGACGCCGATGACCTCGGTTGACATTGGCTTCGCCATTGCCATGGACACTGAACTCTCGGAGTTCTGCAAATAATTTATCCCTAGAATTATAGGACATCGGAAAGAGAGAGAGAGAGAGAGAGAGAGAGAGAGAGAGAGAGAGAGAG
>NW_017305672.1:59603-68957 GCF_001594115.1 Trachymyrmex septentrionalis
GAGAGAGAGAGAGAGAGAGAGAGAGAGAGAGAGAGCAACAATAGCGGATATCCGACTACTGCGTATGCATGCCGTTGAAATTGGCGAGGTGTCAAATGCGGAAGAAACGGACTAGCCGAATCGATAATTCTCGTTGCCGTATTTGCACGCGTTATGACTATAGGTACGCATCATCGATTTGTCTAGAAGTAATGATTAGAGATGCGACAGAAATGTGGAAAGAAAAAAAGAAAGAAAGCGTCGTAAGAGATATCTCACTTAATGCATTCCTCGCATTTCTCATCGGAATGGATACATTCAGAATATACAATGGCATACAATAGCAAGAAGGAAAAGAGATTTTGCAAATAAGTACAAATGCGTGAATGCGTTCAAACAGATATAACTGATAAAGAATCATATAAATAAATATAAATATCACAGCGACGTAACGGAGTGACAGAAAATATTTTGTTTAATCATTCATAGTCAGTGACAGGAATGGTTGAAAGTACAGCCTGCGGACTTTCATTCATTTTCGAGACAAGAATTTTCGCTACGGGCGATTTCATACCAAACGGAGTGCCTTTTGAAGTCTTGTTTTCGAACATTTTATGTCCCGGCAACGAGCATATAAAACTTACACTCGCATGGGGACTGTTCTTTACTTTTTCGGTATTTTAAATCTGTCTGTAATGTATTCGTGTGGCATATTAAAAAAACAAAAATTACTTTTAAAATGTAGCAAAGCATGTAAAAATAAGAAAATAATTTTGAATCTAGAAAATATCTCAATTTTTATAAAACAGAAAAATAATTGTTTATTCATATTTTTTATAAAAATTATAAGAATTTTAAGCATTCTATTAATTCGTAAGCATTAAAGCTTGAAAAATAAGAAAATAAGCACTAATTAGGAAGGAATCTTTCTTCATTAATAAATATAACAAATAAATAGAACGTAATATTAAATCAATGATTCCATGATTATTAAAATAACAAATATAGTAACAAATAATTATAATAATCATATTCACAATTATCTTGAAGAAATAATAACCATAGTAAAATTATATTAATAATATTAAACTATGCTATATAAATATTCATTTTCCATTTTAAATTAATGTTTTTGTTAAGAATCTTGTAAATATAAACATATTCAAATGAAATTAAATTGAAAATTAAATGAAAATTAATATTTCATTATTTACGTTGTTGAAATTTAGTTATCAAAATTTCTTTCATTTTCAATCGTGTATAATATCAAAAATATTATTTCCTCGATATATATATATATATATTTATCGGAAAATATAACAGATTGATTAAAAATCCCGTTCATTTTATCGAAGTCTGGGACGCTCTATGCATAATATTACTTCATATAATTTTTATAAAGTAGCGTTTAACTTAACTAATTTATCTAACCGCAAAATTGCAGCATTCAGAGAGAAATTTATCGTATATATGCGTATGTGCATTATTTATGGTCAATATCTTATCGGAGATAACTATATGTGATTGTTATTTTCGATTTCCGAGTTTTTTCCCAAAGTCCGTTCATATTGCGAGATATCATATCAAACACACGTATAAGCTGTTTATTTCTGTTTTGCGATTACGAGTGTTTGTAAATCGGAATAGTCAATCTACTTGCTTAAAATCATTTCCATAAAATGTAACAACAAAAAAAGTATTTTTATACACACGTATCTTACTTACTATAATAATAATTTTATAATTATATAATTTAATGCTAAATTTGTTGCAGCACGAGATTACAAACGATAGAAATCGTAAAAAAGTATTAATTAAAAAATACTAACAAAATAACCGTTTAATTCTAAATTTAAAATTGCTTGCAATCCTTTGAATATTATCGCTTTTGTAAAATTTTCTATGGGACGTTTGTTTATAGAAAAAACGATTTTATTTGGATATAATATAATGGATACATAAATGTATGTACATCGATATAATTTTTTGCAAAATGTAGGATTATTTATACTCTAGTGTAAATAATGTAAGCGATTGTAATTCATTTAATAAATTATTCTTTAAATTTATATAATTAATTGATGTATTTAATATAATAAAGTAATATAAAATATTATTATTTTTCTTATTTAATAGATCAATTATTTATAGATCAATTTTAGCATATCTTATTTCTTCAAAATATAGTAATTATTAATGGTTAATAATTACTAATTATTAATTATTTAATTATTACTATTGATATAAATGTTTCATTCTAAACTGTTATTTTTAAATATGAAAATATTCAATAAACGATACGATTCGATAAACGTAGGTAATACATATTCGCAAATATAATGAAAAGACAATATCAAACACGACTTTGAATCATATTTCTAATTACTCGTAGCAAACGTCTCAAAAATTATATAATTTAACGTAAAATATAAATGAGAAGAAGTACCGCTGACTTTGCTGCGATTCAAATTATCAGTTAAGTACGCAGACGGGCGAGCCGAATAATGAGTGTATTTAGTTGTGCAAATCACTGTTTAACAATGCCGGCTTTTATAAAATTAATGCCCCTCGCCGTAACTATGTCGATTACTGCAGACATCGCGCGCGGCCTCCGGAAAGTGGCTAACGCAGAGCGTAATTTTGAAAATTTTAACGGAACTACCTGCCATCGTCCTTACTTTGCACTTCCGCCGATCTTACCGTATAATTTTGCCGCCATTCCAACAACTCCGCGAAACGAGAGGACGTAGTAATTTTCTCGTCGAGCACTAGACGACGCAAAATTCGAAATATGCAGAATATTGTGAATTATAACTCTCGGAATCTTTTTATCTTTTATTACATGGAACCTCTTCACATTTAATATTAACATTTTTTAAATTTCTTATTAGTAATACACGAAGAATCCTGTAGGGCAGAAAACTCGTACATACAGATCATAAACATTGTATAAAAAAAAAAGAATTGAGCTTACTTAAAAAGAAAGTAAACAAAGTGATTTTTTTTTTTCATGTGATCACAGATTCCTCTTTTAATTAATGTTATTTATTATATTGAAAAATTATACTATATATATAGATTGTTATTTATTTACCAAAAGATAGTAGACTTGAAAAAAAAAAAAAAAGAAAAATGGATCCAGTTAGCATAATAGCCTACATCTACATAATTCAATGCTTCAAATATTTCTGGAACTGACACTGTTACACGAAAAGAATTTGAGAAAGATTTGCTGAAGTATCTAAAAATTTAATTGACTGTAAATCTGAAAATGATTTATTGTATCATTAAAATAATTATGCAGGACATTCAAGATGATTGCTAGAATGTCAAAATTTTTCGCAAGGTTGTTTGAGCGTCTATTACAATTCTTTTGATAGTCCAACAAAATTATTTTCTATATCTTGTTAAATTTTTAGATACTTTAGCAAAACTGTTCTTTTTGTGTAGCAATTGTAGCTTTCTCGTTCTAACTACCTCTTTTAATTCCTCTTAATTTTTCTATTTTCCGAGTGCTAACGTGAATATTAATGTAAGTAAGAAAAATAGTTTGACACGTTAGCGCAACGAGGATCCTTTTGGTGTCAGCAAAGTTGTAGTTGGAAGGATTCAATGTCGAATAAAAGTATCGATCCTTCCTCTTGACGAAGCCGTATCTCGTTCAAGGCATGTGATACCGAAATGCGGTTACCTCGCTGGTGGAATCGCGCGTTCTCGTGTAACAAGAGCGTGATAAAGTTTCGTTGAAATTACGCTGTTAGATACACGCCAGCTATCCGAATTTCTGGATTCCTGGACGCGACGTGTCCATCAATTTTGATTACTTATATGAATGGAAAACTTCTACTCCCATTGAATCGCGACATTGCAATTTGGTTTCTTCTCGTCAGGCGCGAAAGTAAATTCACAAATTCGAATTCTCATGCCGAATCCTGACTACATTAACTCTCTTTTTCAGCTACTCGTCATGTCTCGCGGGAAAATCGGTCGTAATCACGAGTTTCAATTCGACGCGTAATTTCCTATTCCCGACGAATGTAATTTCGAGGCTTTTAACCGTTTCCTAAGGCTGTTTCTTCTTGAATGTCGTGACGTGAAAGTGACGTTGTATCGAAGAGCGGTTTCAAATGTTCTTGTCGTTGACAGTTGCGTGACAGTTTCGCATTAATTCCCTAGAAGTTGACTCTAGAGTTGACTCGTGAAAATTCTTTCGATTTACATCAAATCCCTTACAGCGATAGAATCGCAACACGGAATTGACTGGCAACTTTCGCACCTGCTGCATTTTGATAATAGAATTAAATATTGAGAGAGGTTTCTTTACTTTATTTTTTGAATTCTTTATAGGGACGTTTATCTTTTGCTGAGATTTTATAGATACAAGTTATATATATTATTTTTTCTTTTGCACACTTTTTTGATAGTCCAATTGAAATAACAGTTTTCATAGATACGAGTAGTTTTCACAATAGAAATAAAAATACAGATTTTTGATATTTTGAACATCATTGTGTTACATGTGTATATGCTAAAAAATTAATTTAATTGTGAATGTATCAAGTTTATTATCGTTATTCAATTAAAGATGTATCAGGTGTACAGTCTCTGTAAAAAGTGGCTGAAATTGAAAATTTATACTTTGTGTACAAAATATTATATCTATTACATACACATGAAAAAGTTTAATAAAATCAATATTTAACGATGCAATTTTACAATATAAATAAAGATTTTCTTATTTTATCTTAATTATTTTTCAAAACATCTACTTTTTATTAAAACAGTTCTTAATTCAGATTTTAAATCGTTGCTAAACTCTTTGTATTATTTTTATCAATGTACTATAGAAAAATCTGTAATTTTTTCATTTCGTTAAAAAATATGTGTAATACGTTCTTAATAAAGAAATGTGTTGTAACAAATATATAAACTATTTCGTCTTTAAAAGATATTTTGAAATTAATAATCGGGATAATTTTTGCATTTTTTTTTGTGTTCTTCTACCAACCTGAACAACTCAAACGCACAATGCAATCAATAATCATACCAAATTATTGTATTACTTAATAGGGGGGATCCCGTTTGCCTACAAATCGATTGCCTACAGTATCGTTTGCCTATATCACTTTTGCCGACAGTTCGTTTGCACACAAAAATTATTGCCTACTGCTCAACCTTCCACACGAAATGAGGGTCATCTTACACCAAAGAATGGCGGTTAGATTTTTTTAGAAAAATATTCCAAGCGGACACTGTCTACGCTGACACCCCACCGTTCACATGACAGATTTCCTAAAATATAAATTATTTTCTTACTTAACTTCAATTTTATATTTGTGCGTAAAAGTGCTTGTAGGCAATCGAACTGTAGGCAAAAGCAATCATCTCTTACTCAATAGCGATAGCATTCCGAAGCATATCGTAAAACAATTTAATCCTTCTTGATTTATCAGTTTGATAAATCGAGCGGAAAGATCATATTTCCGCAATCGGCCATAGAGTTCCCTGTTTCCTTGTCATTTGCTACGTTTCATCTCGACTACGAGCGACCGCAACTCCGCAGGCAAATTCAGCGGCCGAGAGGCAGCGCGAGATGCTGAGTGCGGGATGGTTTTCGAATCTCCGATCGACCATGACCGTTTGTTTCGAGGATCCTTTCGCTGGTTCGATGCAGCGGTGGCGGCTGCACCGCACCGGTGAATTTCTCCGACCCGCCACGGCAGCAGCATTTCCTCCCACCCTGGGCAAAGTGCATTCAACAGGTATCTACACAACCGATGAGTTTGTGCTATGCTGCCCTGTCTTCTCTCTCTCTCTCTCTCTCTCTCTCTCCTCCCTTTCTCTCCTCCCTCTCTCTCTTTCTCTTGTTCCTCTTGTTCCCCTTCGGGGGTTCCGTGCTATCTGGCGGGCACACTGATCCGCACCCACCTGATCCCCCTAGCTCGTTGCATCAAGGACGCCTGCGTCGGTAACGTAGACGAGCTCCCGACCTAAAGCGGTTGGCTGCTTCTCGTCAGTACGCCGTCGACCGTCGAAGGTTGCTGGTCTCTGCTCCGGTGTTTTCGTTCGTTGAGACTCCGCTCGCGGAAATTCGTCGCTTAGACCGGTGTGACAGAGGAGTTTTTTTTTGTGTACGAAGTGACCGCGAGGATCGTTGGGTCGATCCTTGCTGCAGATCGGTGAGGTGTTCTATTCTGCAAGCGGAGGCTGCTTCCTCCTATTTAAGGACTGGTATCCGGACTTCGTCGCGCCGCGCCGGTAGGATCCTTTCCTGGGTGTTTCCTTCCTATTTTTACGACAGCGAGGAAATCTGTGTGTCGATCATCGAAAAACGATTGGCTGCCTTTTTTTAACGGGGATACCATTAATCGATGATTCGCTCGTAGCCGGTTCTCGTTCTTCTACTCCGAGAAAGTCGTGACGAGAACGGATTGGGCGGGGAATCCCGGTATCACACAGGATCGAGGATTCTGTCTGCCGAACGTGTATTCAGATGTAGCTGAGAGGTCGGAGTGTTCCTCTCGACATCTTAAAGGTTGGATCAGTGCGTTTTTGGAATTTGTGATCAGAATGAGCAAGGCGATTTTCAACGTGGCATCTGGCGACATTTCGGTAATGTTTTCTTGTTGAATATTCTAATGGAAAATGATAAATGACAGCCGATTATTAATTTATTTGACAGAAACTTTATCACTTATTTTTGTACCATCTAATTAGTACCGTGTCATCTTTGTAATTTAGAAATGAAATACTTTTATACATATGTATTAGCGATTGTGCTTTACGATACTAAAGTTAAATAACATTTCAAATATGAGTGAATTTTAAAATATCATAAAGATTCGAATTATTTTCCATGACACGAATAAGTAAGTAGTTCAATATGATTGTAACAATTAATTATATCTGTCTTGCTACAAAATATTCCTAATTATTGACTGCTTTGACTAGTTTTGAATTCTATGAATTTAAATGGAAAAATAATTGAGTATTCGATAATTTAATTTTGATTTAGCTATATTTATCTTGTTTAAAGCTCTGTTTGACAAGTTTAATCAATTAAATCTAGATCTCGAGCGTCGTGATAGAATCTTGGAAGATCTGTGAAAAAGAGCATTATTGTTTTATTGTATTAAAATTTATGTCATGTTTAGCAAAATTTAATATGCTAATTACGTGACAAGAGTGAAATGCAAGATTACGTTTATGACATAGCGTTCATCACTCAACGCAATGGTTTTGATTTAAAGGCAGCCAACGTGATTACAAACTGCAATAATAACAGAAGAGTTATCTCTCATATTGTTGTATGTATAACACATATTATTTCTGAAACAAAAAGCTCCTCTTTTATACATGACGTTTTTAATTATTTTGAACTGTATTACGGTTTCTATTTGACAATGAGAAACTTAACCAGATATAAAACTCAACTAGAATTCCATTAAAGTGATTGTAAAATCACAAAGTTCCTCTTAGCCCGTTTTTGGAGCAAATTTCCATCGTTTTCCAAACAAAAGTTGCACTTGTCTCTTAAATAGAAATTTCCATCATGGAAACGTGTTACATTATCTCACGTTTCATTATCGAGTTATGTAACAAAAGGAATGTAAAGATATGTGTAGCTTTCGAATTAAATATTCGTTAGAGAGATATAAAGCAATTTTCTCTGTCAACAATTTTTTCTAAAATATTTTTTAGTGCGTATTTCCTTCCTTATGAAGTTTGCACTTGTGTGCTGAATAGAAATATCCTTTTATAGAACACTTTTCTCAAGTTGCATTACCGGGTTGTTTAACAATAGAAATTTAAGTGCAGACGAGATAATTTTAGTTAAAGCGATTCACTTGAAATCGCTCGCTAAAACGGAGCACGTATGCGTCGTTTATTACAGAAATATACATTATTTGCTAACTAGAGATTTGTTTTCTTTCGTACAAACGTATGCTTTATCATTTCGAGCTTTATTGCCGAGTTATTTAATAAGGTAAATTTCAGAATAGAGATAAGGTGTTTGAATTAAACTTTCGTTCAAGCAATTCTCTTAAACGGAACGTCTCCGCTTCCATTTTTTAAATTTACGATGTGTGTCTCGATGAGAGCGAGCGCGTTTTCGAGTGCATACGGAAGTGATGCGATACTACTGAATTCAGCGATATTAGCATAACCATTCTCCATCACATTTGCTACGAGTAAATTTAACTTCGTAACGAGTTACGAGATACAGCGCGCGCTAGCCCGCCGATAAACGAGTTAAGCGAAGGGGAGTGGCAATAAAATTTTACACGAGATCACGTCTCGTGAAATGTTTGCACGAACTCATCACCGGGCATGTCGCGCGTTTGTAAAATTGTCGAGACATAAATAAATAAAGAGCTCTATCGCCAAACGTGGGGAAGCAAATCCGTGCCGGTAAATTCACTTTGATTCGCGTTCAAGCGCGCGGGGGATATGTTATTTCGATTGAAGTACGAAACACTATTGCTACTACAATCGCCATGGGAATCCTAGTGGACCGTACCAATTTACAAAATTTCGCCGAGCTTTGTCCAGTCAGTTTCAATCTACGTAGGTATCAAATTACGAGCGTAATAGAGCAACGGGAGACTGCAAAAGTATATTAAATATGCAAGCTGAATATCAGTTTAATGGTTTTCAGACTGGTATTGAGAAGTAATCGCGAAATGAAGTTAAGCTAATTGAACCGATGTTAAATATTGAATTAAAGGAAGCGTTAGCTCTTCGCTAGTAAGCGTCATAATTTGCGTCGTAATTCTTTTCAAGCTGATTAGTTGTAAAATCCCATCAAGTCTTACGCAAGTAATAAAAATGCAAAGTGCTATAAATGATGATTAAAAATTTTTCCTTTTCCCTTTTGACGAATTTATTTTTCTACATTTATCTAAAAACGAAAATCGATAATGAACACTTTATATGAGCATATAAAAATGTTCTTGAAAGGAGATTACAAACATGGCAGCAATTTTTGCAGCAATCATGGTATATGAGAAGTTATAACAATGTAAAGTGTGGTTGAAAGTTGGTACACATGAAATTACAGTCTCATATATTACAACGGCAGAGATTTCTTTTGTGTCGTATACGAAGTATAAAATGTTTTCGTGGCAGTTATAATCTTATAACACAATAAATGACACAGCGATATTTTAGATAATCAGAATAATTATCACGCGATTATTATATATCCCCCCTTCCCCGCTTCCCCCGATAATAATTTCTTTAAAAATTCCAAAACTTTTTATTATAGAATTATTTTGCATTTTATTTTTATCATATTAAATTATGATTAATATAAATTCTTAAATTAATATAAATTATTTTTAAATTTATATTAATTTAAGAATTTATATTAAT
>NW_017305672.1:69335-70225 GCF_001594115.1 Trachymyrmex septentrionalis
TATATATAATATAAAAATATAGAGGTCAGATAAAAATTTCAAATTTCCCTTTTTTCCAACATATCTATATTATACATATATCCATATTATTATAAAACACATAATTACATTCGTAACATTTAGTCCATATTTTTGTACCACGCTTTTATCGATAAATGGGCGCACTTAGCATATAGTTTACATTACATATGCTGAAATAAATGTGCGCATTTACCGATAAAAGTGAGGTGTGATAAGATCCATTGTTTTTACTGTGTATTTACGTTGTCATCCACAGGGAGTATTTATAAGTTCATATTAAAATTTATTAAAAAGTCCGTATAATGTAATTCATATTTTGATTCTATCTAATTGTTATTTTGCTTATCTCTACTTCTTAAATTTTAAAATAAATTAAAATCTATAGACAAATCTATACGTATATTTAGTGTGACACTCGATGCATAATAATTCTTAGTGAAACTGCGACGTTTTCAAAACGACTCGTAAAGATGATGTGAAAACGAATCACGTACGCGACTACACGTGGCTCCAAATAATTAGACGCAGTGAAATCGATTATCATTTCGATGTTATTCTTTCTCTTTTTAATGCGCTTCGAGCATCGCTTTATTTCAAATCAATTCGTCACCCAGATTTTTAGTCGCGGAAAGAGTATAGTACATCACAATCGAGTCAGTAAATTAAATTTAGAGACTAATATACAAATTAATGTACAAATTCAATAACATTGATATTCAGTGAAAAATAAAAGTTATCTAACTATAATACTTATAAGTAATGGTTTATTGTTGTTTGGCAATTTGACGCTTTTATTAAAGTATGTCACGTCACACACACACACACACACACACACACACACACACACACACACACACACACACACACAC
>NW_017305672.1:70251-75620 GCF_001594115.1 Trachymyrmex septentrionalis
CACACACACACACACACACACACACACACACACACACACACACACACACACACACACACACACACACACAAAGATATTCTATTCTATTATAATACTTTCACCTAATAACAGAATATTTAACAAAAAATATGTTTATGCTGATCTCTCTCTCGCATTTATTTTATAATATCTCTGAAGAAATAGTAATAATTTTGATGGCATTTTAAATTTGCTAATCTCATAATTAAGAAGGCTTAGATTTCAAATTCAGAAGATAATTGGAATGTGACGAATTCTTATCAAAAGTTTGATGTAAGTTGAATTAGTTAACCATAATCATTATTAGTACTGATTGAAAAAGAAGGAATAAAATAAAAATTCCTATCAAAATTTTTTGTTTTTAAAAAGCTCCTTTCCTATTTTTTATTTCAATTTTATATTTATTTAATCCTCTATTATTATATTCGTTCATATTCATTCATTTATATTCTGTTATGTAATACTAATTTCTGTTTGCAAGAGAAAAAAAGTTTCCTTTTGACGCGACAAAATATTTTATCTTTAAAAGTATTTTTACACAGAAGGCCAACCGGTTCCGACTGTAGGATCGTCGTGAAAGGATTTTTTTTCAAATCGATATACGATAAAGTGAGCACGAAGGTGGGAATGTACTGCTTGAGAAAAGGTCAAACTTTCGATATACATACCGCGTGTCTTGTCTCCTTTATACGTTTAATGCGGATAAATCGTTTCTCTTTTTCACGGCCAGTGTGCATTAATGCTACGGAATTATATGTTCTTGAAAATGTGGGGCATATTAAGATAAGTCAAGGCAACGCCACGAAAACTGAATGCAATTGAAGAATTAATGAACGGTTGGCCTTATTTTAATGGCGCGTATGCATTGACGTATTCCGATTGCAAATTCCGATTGCGAAAACACAATTGGAACTATGCCATGATTAAGACGGATCTGAGATGAGAACAGAATTCTAAAATACTAGAAGAAATATCGCAACACTTACGGATAATATACAATATATCGCAGACTAAAGTATTCTGAAAACAATTCCTAAATTATCAATTACAAAGTCGTATACATATATTTAATTATATATGTATATGTATTACTAATTTAAATACGGTCTTTTTAAATTTAGTGTAAAATTATTTTTTCTTACTTTTATTCAATAATAGATCCTATAATCAGCACCAATTAATTATGTAAATTAGGTTATTGAACAAATTGTGTGGTGAACTTTATTTTATACATTGCATTTTAAATTAGATATCGATGACAATAGCTTGATGTAAATGTAAAATATTTAATGTTTATTACAAATGCATCAGGATTATAATTTATTTGGTAATAATGCACAATTATTATTATTGCGCACGCGAGATTGGATATTGCTTATTAAACTGCATGATCTATGCTACTAACAAAACTAGATCACCGTTCGTCAATATCGTGTTTCTTGACACATTTCAGTAGGAGCTATATTTACCGCAAACATCATCTCGGTTATTACCACATTGTCTGTATGTGCATTTGTGAGTATTGTAGAAATAATCAAACTACTACAATTAAATAAACAATTACGAGATAAAATATATATCAGGATTAATGTACAAAATAGGAACGAATAAATGTAAATTTGTGAATAAATATATAAGGAAGATATAACGGTGCAGTTAAGATAAAATTAATTAAGAGATTAATTATATCGTATTAAGAATCTCTTGGGAAAATAAGAAGATATTGTAAGAAGCAGAACGAAAATTAAGCTAAAATTAAATGAATATTTTACATTTTTAAATATCTTTATATATTTTATTTCACGCATTATTTAATAAAACAATTTTTATTGAGAATTGCTTTAGATACTAAACTGATTGCGTTTTATTGTAGAAGTTTATGTCTGTTCGAGACTGTAATTACATTTATCATTAAAATGTAATTATTAAACGTTTGTACAAACAGTTGATAATTAATCAATGTCATTTGTAAATGATTTAAATAAAGTAAAGTTAGTGAAATATTGTTGAAACGGAACAATGGCTTGTTGTACGATGAGAAACTAAACAATTATAACGGATCATGTTAAACATATACATATGTATATATATATATATATTAGTTTATTTGTAAAATAATTATTTTAAATTAGACCACATTGCATTTCATTGATAGATGATATCACTTTACGACTTTATCTAATACCGCTATCAGCAAATTATTTCGTTATTTCATATAGTGAAAATGGAATATGATATTTGATTTCTATTATCACTTTCTATAACAATTCTACTTGCAACATTTGTGTATGATATGTAATTAAAACAAATTTATAGGTCGCACAAATAATGTTAATATATACGGTACAAACTAATAATGTGACAGTATCACTTTCAAAAGAGACAAAAGCTGGTAAATTCAACTTTGTATTGCAATAATCGGTCATGTTTGCTTATTAATAACAATTGTATCATATACGTTCTAATCCGTTGTAATGATATTATAATACTCTTTACATCAATTAATTTATTTACCTATTTATTACAATGTAAAAATTTGACATTTGAATTTGCACGTTTAAAATGGTTTAATTTTGTGCAATTAATGTTTAATAATTACTTTCTTTTGTAAATAAAATTTAAATTAATTGAACGATAGAAAAATAGTCATTGCTTATTCTAATACATGTAATGTATTAAATAAACATTTGGCCGAGCTAATTGAAATATTTGTTCGACTTTTATCCGAGAAGCCGATCGAAATATTCCATTCTTTTTCCTTGATTGTAATGCAAATTGCGTCGCCAATTTGCCAGTCGATGTTTATTTTTAATCGGTCCGATGTTTACTTTTAACGTGTATTTCCTAATGAATTATATGGAAATGCACGGAGATGTTGTATATTTTAAACGCAATTAGCATAGAAATTCTGTGATCAAAAGCACGATATTTGATTACTACATTAGTAATACATTATTTTGGGCATTTTCTTCAGGTGATTTATGTTAACACACAACACTTATACATATATATTGTGTGTAATACCGAATTATTAATCGTCGCGATATGAAAACTCGAGGATGTCGAGTGTTCAGCTAATGTAACTTTCACTCGCTAACCGAAATGCCGACAGTCGATTTAGCGTTAAACGCCGCTACTTAATCTAAAATGTGTTTGCGCGTGTAACATCACAGCGGCGTGTTCACGACGTGTATGCGCGCGCTGTGTGAGCGAAGGCTCGTACACGGAACCGAATGGCCACATCTCGACCACGTATGTACACCGGCGGGAGTACGGGACTTTGTATATTTGTCATTCGGCCGTAATGGACGGCGAAGCGCGTACGTCGGCAGCGATTTACTTCCATGCGAACAATGCACGGGTTAACCGCCGAGGACCTGGACGAGAACACTGGAGAACACGCGCACTCTCGCGCTACCTACTCTTAAGCAACACGCCTCACTCCCGAGCCCCGAGTGGACAACGAGGGGGTAGCGAATGAAATATCGCGGGACCGCCGAAGAGAAACGAGTCGTGAAGAGAATACTCGAGGCCCCTTACCCGAAGGGGTAAGAGGGCGAAAAAGGGCTGGCAACGGATGGATGCAACGGTCGGATTTTCTTCTCCAAATGTGATTTACGTTCTCTCATGTCTTTTTCATCGGACGTGTATTGTAATGACGACATCTCAACTAATAAGATGATGCCAAACGATGCCTTAATAACGTTTTCATGACGTCTTTAACGTCAATAAACGTCATTGGAACGTCGTCAACTTTCTACATTGGAAAACTCACGAAGATTAAAACGCGCAACGTATCACGCGGATGATTGCTGTATTGTTTATTAGTAGAAGTACCGATTTACCCGATAAAATGCATGTAATTAACTGATGTAATAATTGCTAGCGGAGTATTTCGCGGAAATTCACAATTATTTATGATTATTTTGTAATCATTAAATAACTTATCGTTTTACACTTTCGACATATTGGTTATTATATTATTATGAAAAAAAAAAATATACGTTATTATACTCTGACAATTCGAGATTCAGAATTTTCAAGATGCATGATTCCATTTCTGTTAAAAATAATTTCTAGATTGAAAAAAGTCTGAGCCAAAGGATACGCGATTGGAGTTTAATTGCTTCTATTAAAGTATCTTATGCTGTGTCAGCTATCGGACATTCCGTCAGAAAAAATTAATATCTCAGGAAGAAGTACTATTTATCTTATTTTCCGAGTGTGATAGAAATTTCGCGATTGGACAATGAGAAAGAATGTCTCGTGATCAACGAGCATCGAGTCCGCGAATTGATCTGGAGATGGAATTAATCACTAGACTGTCACGCTTACATTCGCGGAAACGTGGAAGGTTTGACACAATATAGATGAAACTGGAGCAGGATTTCAATTTGAAAAGTTCGGCCCGCTTTCTGCCCGCCTTTTTTGTCGCGTATGCTGCAGGTGCAACGAATATATGTCACGCGGCCGATCATCGTGGTGATTGAAATACGCCTTCATTGTGGAACGCATACTCGACGGAAAATTACATCGCAGTCTCTGTCGGCGGACTTTTCATCGAATTACGAGTGACGATAATTTTTTATGCGAAGCAAGATCCGTTTTCACGCTAAACTCGAGAAAGAGTTTCGCAACAAATCTACTCAAATTCTTCACTATGTAATATACTTCTCGGTGAAGCCTGTACTTTATGTTAGAAATCATCGCGGTTTTAATAACGTAGTGCAACAAAGAGGTCTGAATAAACATAATTAAAAGCTGTACTTAGGAAATTGTAAACTTAATTTACAGCTTTTCCGAAATGTGAGTCTCGGATTTCATCGTGAATATATTTATTAACTATAACGATAACAAAAAATTCCTTTCAAAAACTAAAAATTTTAACAACATATTTAATTTTATTTCGAATAAAACGTCTTCACGATAAATATCGATTAATATAACAAGATGCGTATAAAAATAACTCTATTTTGCAAATTTCTCAAAATTGTGACATTATGAAGCATATTTATAAACCATCAGATACGAATTTAGCATCTAAAGTACACGTAAGAAATAGCTTCACGTTCTGACGTTCGTAAAAAAGTAACTTTTTGTTGAACTGTGTAATTATCGATAATTTGTAGCTTGCAAAATTTTTATGACTGTTTGCGTAATCTTAATAAAACAACAAACTTCTTTGATAAATTCGCACATTTCAACATATAGTACAATCAGGGAATGGAAGTAACTAGTTACTTGTAACACTGTTACTGTCTCATCGTTACTCATTTATACCCAATAACGATTTGGTAATGACGAATGTTTTTTTTATGATTGTAAAAATAACGTTAGGATCAGAAAGTCAC
>NW_017305672.1:75720-97215 GCF_001594115.1 Trachymyrmex septentrionalis
CAATCAGGGAATGGAAGTAACTAGTTACTTGTAACACTGTTACTTTCTCATCGTTACTCATTTATACCCAATAACGATTTGGTAATGTTTTTTTTATGATTGTAAAAATAACGTTAGGATCAGAAAGTCACTCGGTTGGTACTTGTAACGAGAAGAGTCACTTATTTCTGAAAAAATTAATTCGACATTTGTAATTCATCACTTTATGTCATTAACTTGTAACGAGATAACGTTATTCGTTACAAATTATTTTTTTCAGTAAGTAAATGATGCAAGTTACTTTTCAAAGTGACTTTCCCAATCTTAGCGCAATCTCAGTGTTTAGTTAGTTATACATATATAGTCATAAAAAATTGCAACTTGTCAAATTGTTATTACAAAAAGTAACGGAAAAAGTAACGGAATAGTAATTTTTCTATTCTCTACATATAATCACCCGTAATTTGTAAAAATTGATTTCATGAATGTCTACCTTCATCGTGGGACCTTCAATGTTAGAAAGGTCAGATCGCTTCTCACGGTCGTAATTACTTGTTACGTAAGAAAAAGTTGCCACGGTTACCTAGTTTGCCTTCACCTTTCGTATGTTACAATAAAGATCTATACTTCATTATGGTATATAAAAAGTGTTACAAAGAAGGCTTTAATTGTATTATATAAAGAATTACGTTTCATTGATTAAACTTTCGCAAAAACCGAGACATACATATATTGTACAATATATACAATATACCACATGTATGTATCATATGTAACATAGCGGTTTATTATCAATTCTACTGTCGTCGTGCGGGTAAAAAGTCTGCGTGTTGCACATATGCGAAATACAATTTCAGAACGTGGAAAGGCATGCGTCGAAACATCGCGCTGTGTCGCAGTGATTTGAATGGCGCGGTTGTATAGGATGTTTTTCACCTTTCTTCGCTTCTTTTTTAGTTTCAAAACAGTTCGTCACGTCAATATCGAACGCACAAGCGGCGTGTTCGTAAGCGGAATATATCTTCGTCAAAGTCGCGGCCAAAAAACGAATTCAAAGAGCAACGCGGCGTCGAGACTTTCGTATCATCCCCTCAATGGCTTTCATCAATGGCAATGGCGCGGATATCGAATTAATTCATTATCCAGATTGAATTACGATGCATCGGTAATGATGCGTACGAAAAGGCAGATTCTAAATGCAATACGAAAATGTGACGAAGCATTTATTATAGAAAATAATTCTCGATTCTTGCAGTCCACGATTCGTTTGACCGATTTGTATAATACGAAATTATTATTGACGTTTGCGTGAAATATAATTGCTACTAATAATTAAATATTTTTGTTATTATTATTCTATTATTTTTAATGCAACTACTAATATCATTGATATTAGCGATCGTTTGCAACTTTCATCAATATTGTGCTTTAATTAAAAATTTAATTTATTTAATCAAGGATAAAATTATTAATTTATTAGATACACATTTCAGATGGAAGATGAAATAAAATATCACGTGTAATACTTATTCGGTTTTTGGTATGTAAGTCTTTACCTTATATTACAAATTAGGCACGTTTGTATTATAAAATTTTCAATAATTTATATAGAAAACTAATAAATTCCTCATCAAAGTATCTGAGTAGACTTCAATATTTCTATAATACATATTATAACAATTTAACAGATTTTACTGTAGTTATCCTTTTTTATTCAAATTTCTATATGTATATATCACATAATATATATAAAACACAATTTTTATCCTGTTATTTACTTTCACTTACTTTTAAGTTTATTCAATACTAATGCAAATAAAATTTTCGTGACGAAAATTTACAATTAAAAGTATAGTCCGTGCAAGAGCTGAGACCAAATTTTAAAATAGTTATTATATATATATTTAATCATCATCATCATTTAACGGATGACGCTTTGTCCATTTCACTTCACACATGCTTCTATTGTATCAGATAATAATGAGTTTAAGCAACTGAAGAGAAAATTAGACAACTTTTTCTACAGAAAAGAAATATTCAAGAAAAATTAAATAATTTGTCTAATGAGATTAAAAAATTAATTTATGTAACCTAAAAGCATTGAATTAGTAGATATAGATTATTTTTTAATTAAAAAATATTCGCTAATTAATGGACAACGCTGTTGGCGTAGAAATTTATCGAATTATGCTTATTAAAGATGGAACACAGATTTTCTCGCAATCGATACGTCCAGTCCCGAACTTTCGGTATTTAATGAAGATCGCGAGTAATAAAAAAGGAAACGGTGGATATCGTTCTTATTCAAGCAGACAGATTTCATTCTTGCTTATATATATACATGCATACATATATATATATATATATATTATATATAATCTATCCTTGATATTGCTTTCGCGTTTTTCGAGTAAAATAATACTCTGACCTAACTCTGGTCGCTGATCACCTTCGCGCTCTGTCCTATCTCCCTTTATTCTCCTATATTCTCGCGTTCTCTTCCCACCCCCGGCCCGACTTCGTATCCGGTTCCATTTGAATACAAAGCGACATTGCGTGAAAAATTAAATACAGGTTTCGCTCCGTGCTAGCCGCTAAGCAGTGATTAATGGACTGGAGCCATTGAATTCGGGTCGACCGACGGAAAATCGGCCGGTAGTGAAAATTTGGACTGTAGAGAAAGAAAGGGAGAGAAAGAGAGAAGAGAAAGAGAGCGAGAAAGAGAGCAAGGGAAGAAATAGTGGTACAGGTGAAGAGAGAGAAAAGTGATTTTATTCTCCCTTGTGAGTGCAGACGGCCGTTCGTGACGGAAGCTCGAGGACCATGACGGAGGGCGAGCCCAACGTAAGTGTAAGTCACAAACCTTTCCTACCTTATTCCCTCTTCGTATTACTTTTGGCCGAAGGATTCAACTCGTATCGTAAAATAGCATTTAGAAAATTGATATTGTGTGGCGGTAGAATATAGGATACTTATTTAACTATTTTGCGAGCTTCGAGAATAATATTTCTCCGATTCTTTAAAAGCTAAAATATGTATTTTATTCGAATCTCTCACATATTACCGATTAAATCGATAAATTTAATTTTCTTTGTTTCAAACCTGGAAAAACATATCGCGAGACGTTTTCGTTTTTGCGAATAAAAATAGAGATTATTTCTATATACGTTTTTGCTAGTGAATGGATTAAAAACTATTGAGCAAATTTCGTTACGAAAAACCAATTCTAAATTGGTAGAAATGTTCACATATAAAAATTAATATACGATAAAACAGGTGAATCATTACGTAGTTTTTACTTGTATTTTGATAGAAATTTTAAATTGTATTTTACACAAAAATCATTGTATTTTAATTACAATAAAAATACAATTATTGCAAATAAAGTTTCTTCGGTAAATAGAAATCAGCATTGAATATCAAGAAAATTAATTTTAAGGTAATTAATATTTGAAATCGTTTTAACAGAATATATTTTTCATTCTAAAAATGATAGAACTGTCACTGTTTATTGTAAAGGTATTATAAAGGTATAAAGTTTCAGTATTTTCATAGCAATTTCCTTTGTGATATCGATTGTACGTTGCACGAAGTTTACAAAGAACTGCATTAAAATGTAGTAAAATGTAATTACAAACAGTAAAATGATATTCGTTTTTCTGGTATGATGCAAATATACGCTCGTGCCATTTCCGCGCAATTTTAATTAAAGAATGATTTTATGGTGTGACGTGATGTGAAAATTTTACAAAACCTTGTCTTATAACGTTGTAGACGCGTTGCAGTTGAATGTCGATTCTACGTCAGTCGAGTTTTAACTGTCGTTCGCAGTTTTAATATTCATCAAATGCGCGCAAAGCACTTTCACGTTCGCCTTTGAGTTAATACATCGCGCTGATACGTCGTGTTTCAACTTTGTCCTGAGAGTCGGGAAACGTGACGTACAGTCGCAATTTTCGATGGAGGCAATATTACGAGGAGGACGATGGCACGACGTTACATTCCGAAACGCATGCAGTTTCCTGCAACTATGGTGATGATATTTCGTGAGCTCGACGGCGCGCAAAATTAACGCGATCGACGAACTCGCGCACATCCAGATCTGTCAAGTGCGATCGATTCAATCACAATTGAGTCCCAATTCCCAACTCAGGAACAAATTTATCTGTCAAATGGGAGAAGAATCACATTTGTGAGTAGCAGGTGCGAGCCCTTCAATTTTATTTATACATTGGCATAACGAGATTCTCTAAAAATGTCCTTAATTTATGCATCGATTATACAATCGATCATATTTGTAGGAGATATCAAGTCCCTTTACTTTTTATTATCATAGAACAATTAATTCTATTCAAAATTATTATTATTAAAACAATGTAATAAAATAATCAGTGATAATAATATGATATGATAAACGATTTGAGAAATATATTGTATTGTAAATATATAATAAATGAGAGATAAAACCTGTAATGGTTGAAGCTGAATGGATCTTAAATGCTTAAATATTTCCATGTGAATTTGTACATATACTATATACGTAAATATGGAAATACAAACACATGGAAATATTTAAGCACTTAAGATCCAACTTCGACCGTTACAGGCTTTACCTTTTACTTGCTGTATATTTATAATAATACAATAATTAGAATATATTTAATTTCTTATCTGAAAATTATGACATTAGTAATTTTTATTATTAATATAATAATATGATTAATTTTTGAAATGTAGAATGTCAGTAAGCATCATCGTTATTTCAATAATGCAATAAAGTTAATTATTTCAAAATGACATACGATTGCAGAGGATATCATTTCAATCAATTTCCTCTATTCAATTAATTTAGTTTTATTTGTTCGGTCCATTCATTTTCATTATCCAATTTTAATCGTCATTCATATTAACAGTCACGCATCAAAAGCTGTTGATAAAACAGCTGACAAAAGCGAATGATAAAAAACGCGTTAATATTAAATCATCGCGAGTGGGACAATTTTAGCAATTAATTGTGGCGATACATAACGATTGGTTTCACTCATCGAATGATGCTGCGATTGCCACCCTCTTATCGCGTTGCTCTCTTTGGATTTTATTTTCTGTTGCTCTGTTTCTCCTCATTGGCTGATGGCTTTTTATTGTCCTCATGTCATTGACATTCGTTCATCTAGATGCAAATCCGTCGAAATACTTCGCCGGATCGCTACTTTTCCGATGATCGCCGCACGCAGGCACATTCAACACCCATCCGTAAAAAAAACTAGAGTTTAAATGAATTATTACTACATTCATCGGAATTTTTATTTATCTTTCAAGTAAATATTGTAATAAATTAATTTTACATATATTTAACGGAAATAATATTTTAAAGTATATATATTATCCCAAGTAAAAAATTGTTCGCGCATGAATATGTATAAATATGTATGAACATATATATAAATATTCATAAATGTATAATCATATACATGAAATATGTCCATGCATGTTTATACATCTCTCTTTTTTTGTGAAATTACTTTTTAGTGTAATAAAAATAATAATAGTAATGTAAAAACATAAAAAATAAATAAAAGAATAATTTTTACATTGTTCGTTTTAGAAAAAAACAAGTTTTTAGAAAAATGTAAAAAATTGCTCATACACAATTATAATAATTTTATATATGTATAATTATACAGTAATTTTTTTACATTTTTTTATACTTGATTTTTTCTAAAACAAATAATACGAAAATTATCCTTTTAATTATTTTTAATGTTTTCACATTACTATTATTATCTATTTCTATTGCACTAAAAAGTATTTTTATACAAAAGAAAGAAGGATATATGAACATATGGACATATTTCATATAAAATTATGAATGTTTATGAATATTTATGCATATTTATATATATTCATGCATAGCAATTTTTTTACCGAGAATAATTTTTAATTCTATTTAATTTTATTTAATTATTTTCTTTTTTTTCGGTCTTATTGGAATAAAAATTTTTAATAAAAGGGAATGAATAATTGAGTCTCTACTCGACACTGATGCACTTCACAGACGATATAAGCTATATTCAAAATTCACCGTCAGTGTTGAGAATCTGTAGTGCTATAAACAAAAAAATAAGAAAATTAAGAAAAATAATAATAGTAAGGTCGTTTTTATTTTTTACAGTATATGATCATCTAAAGATCAAAAAGTTATCAAGAAATTCATCCATAAAATTCATTCATACATTTTCTAATGGTAATCTTTAATCTTTAGATAGAGAAAGCGGCCTTAGTTTTTAAATTATCTTTCTTGATTTTTCTATTTTTTTCATTTACGTTCTATACTAACATTTAACATTACAACATGAGAAGTTGTCTATAATAGACTCTGTCCGCGAAAAAATATAAACTTATTACACACCTCAATTAAGCTATTTCCATCCATCGTACGCATTTGAAATTGTACGAAAATAATTTTATAATAGTGTAATATAAAATACGTGGTATAGAAAATGAAATAGATATAGGAGGATTTGTAGAGAAAAAGAGAGTATAGAAATTATATATAAAAACAGTATAAAATAGAGAAGCAAAAATATTTTCGCCAATCTCTTTTTTAAGTCACTTCAAAGCAATGGATTTACATCTATCTGTAAATCTCTATATGTAATCTGTAAATTCATCTGTTTGTAACATCTATATATACCATCGCAGATCTATTTCCTCGAATAAAAGATAAAATATTAATAAAATAAAAAATAATTTTCGTGATTCACCGATATGCGATGCGCAATGGCGAAGTTGTAAATTACGTTTGATTTATAACATAGAAACATAAGAATTATATTATTTGCCAAAATAACTAGTATTTCAAAAAATTATTATCGCATGCATCAAAGTTTTTATTCAAGATATCTTAGAAACTAATTATATATTTTCAAAAGAAAATAATATTTTAATTAAATATATTCTTATTTCTAATATTTAATTCTAATTATTTTTACTAATTAATATATATTTTTTTCTTGAATTTTTATTGGAATACGAATCTAATAAAGAGAAGTGGATGATTGTCTCTCTTGTACAAATACAAAAACAAACGTATAAATATTAATTAATTTACTTCATGGTTATTTCGCCGATGCTCAATGCCTCTCAGATCTTGTTCTCCTCTCAAGATATTTCATTGCACTCACATAATACAACATCCATGAAAATACAATTAATTAATTATATTGTTAATTACTAGAATATGACGTTCGCTCTTTGAGTCTTCAACGGCACTTCCGTCGTCAATCGTAAGGCAACACTCAATTAGATGAAATATTAATAAATAAATACTGCTTTCCACTAATTGACTCATTCGATTGTTGTGACTTAAATTCTTGGGTGTTCATAGTTTGAAAATGGTAAAATGGACAAATTAAATCTATAATAAATTGCGGCGCGCGCGTAATAAGAAAATTAAAACAAGACGCGAAATTATAAATTATATATTTCATTTCTAATAATATTATTATAATTTAGAACAATAAATTACCGCGAATGAAATGATAATTCGAGGAGATTCATCTTATTTTTTTATCATTTCGATACCTATAATACAAATACTGCGATCTCATTGGCGTTAGCGTTGCTTGTAAGTATCATTTGTCTTTGTTTAAAAAGTCTGTTTACGTTGCTTGCACTTTTTGCACTCAGCTTTCTCTCTTTTCAACATCCGAATATCTATTTATGTTACTTTGAGTGTAAAAATTTTTGAGAATTCTAAATAACGCGAACAGACTTAATATTTGATAGATACAGGGATGAAATGATTAGCTTAAAGCGTTGTGAGCGTCAAAGCAAACGTGAGGAGTAAGTAGTAAAGGAATAGATATGCGCGATGTCTGAAGTATTATAACATCATCTCTATGGTTGAAATAACATGGCCTCTTTGCGCTCTGTCAAGCTTATGTAGCGTTAAACAGAGAAGTCGGCTAATCACGCGGGTTGCTAATTGATCGGAATGACTGCATTACGAAGAGTGATAACGCAATGGCACATACAGTGGCAGCGTCACTGTCTGTCCGTTCAAGCGTCATCTTGCGTAGTAGTTGTGGCGCGTAGTGTGTAGCATTGTGTCGTCCGTTGGTCGTGTTGGCTGTATCCCCGCGCCGTGTCAACAAACCAGGCTACCTGTTATTGTCCCTTGTTATTGTTCCGGTCTACCAATAGATATATACGACAGTTTTATGAAATTCAAGCTGAATTCTTCTGTCTGTGTTTCTAATAGCGAATTCGGTTATTTGCACTAGATTAGCACACTAAAAGCTGCTATGTATAAAATTATAGGATGGAATTTGGGTATATTATGAGACTTGCAGGTAATATGAGCACTCTATAATATTTTTGTAACAGTTGATACTAGTAGTGCCAACTGTTGTTAAAAGTGCATTTGTCTTCGCGACATTCCAATATGCTGCAAGTTTGAATTAAAGGAGGGTACAAATTTTCGACGATTTTTCAACCATTCGGGAATCGTTTTATTAATATGTTTTCTTATGTACTTTTCTTCGCAGAAACCGAAAATAATGAGATGAAATGAATAAAATCTTTATTCGCATCGTTATGAAATTATTGTCAGTTATGCCTCAATGATTTAGAAATTAATTTCGAATTGGATCAAATGCGAATAATATTGCACCACAAAACGTTAACTTGAAAATATCATAATACATCAATTATTTCTTTTCTTTCTAATTAATCCTCTTTACGAATCATTTTGTATGTTTAGATCCGATTTATATCGACAATAATATATTGATAATTGATAATGATAATCGAGCTCTAACGCGTACAGCTTACGCGCGACAGTTGGAGTGGAAGAAATGATATCGAGATGGCAAAATAAAAAATATAATCTAATTAACGTTTTGTGCAATATTACTCGCATTTGATCCAATTTGGAATTAATTTCTAAATCATTGAGGCATAACTGATAGTGATTTCAGAACGAATAAGGATTTTATTCATTTTATTTCAATGAACCAATTTTTTCTTAAGTCTGGCGTTATTATAAGGATTATTTTCGGTTTCTACGAAGACAAATACATAAGAAAACATACAAATAAAACGATCCCCGAGTGATTGGGAAATCCTCGAAAATTTATACCCTCCTTTATGTACTTCGGATATTTATCATATTAAATGATAGGCCAGTCGTCAAAGATGAAATTGGCGGCGAAAAAGGAAGAAATTATTTATAGGGATTTTATTATTTTAATCGACAATTTGAGGTATAAAAAGACTAAATTTAAAAGTACTACAACATTAACGGGTATCGATTAAAACAATAAAATATCTGTAAATAATTTCTTCCTTTTTAAAACCTCTGGCGACTCTTATTTCTTATATTTTTTTCCCTAACTTTAAAAGATCCCCAATCTACATTGAGATAAGATATTTTGTTCTGCATGTTAATATCTATAAAGTAGGCAATATTTGTTGAGCCATTCTAACCTCACAAAGTTCTGAGACCATTATTAATTTATTAGACCCGAGAGTTTTTCGAATAGATATGCATAAAGCTTTGTATTAATAAAAGCAAAAATCCATCGTATTATGTGGACTTATTAACCATTCCATATACCAATACTAAGCGCTTATTGAACTACAGATAACTAGATTCAAAATGGCGGTCGAAATAGCTAGGAAAATTGTCGGCGTTTCGGCTCAGATCAAAGAAATGTGCTACTTTTATTATAGAGGCATGCATGGTCGTTTATTATGAGCATGTTCATTTTTCTTTATCATAGACTGAAAAAAAGAATCTGGCGAGGGATCAATCACTATGGCAATCAGTGTACATTTTTTTAAAAACATATTGCGGCAATACAATAATAAAACAGGCAATGCTAGCAGTAGCAGTACTAACAATACATTAGGAATATATTTACTAGCCATATATGTAGCAGTGCATTAACAATACTTGGCAATATTGCGTGTATACATAAGAAAACAATACTAACAATACAATAGCAATGCTAGCAATACAATGTGTTGTATTGCTACAATTAGCAATTACTGTACATTTTCTTAGTAATAGTTGACGGCTCGGAGTCTGCATCTAATAGCTACTAAATGTATGGTGAAATAATACCAATCAAATGTTTGGTAATATAATCAAAAATAATGTTATTGTACTTTTACAAATATTTAATAAGTATTATCAAACTGTTATCATTTGGTAATACTTACTAAATATTTATTAGAGAATTAAAGGAGAATCGTCGCGACGCCCAGAAGGCCCGGACGCGGCGCGTGTTTCGCTTCTATTTTTCCCATGAGTGCGACGTGTGTTTGAATTGGACCTTACCCCATGCTTCAGTTTCGTAAAGAAATTAAGAAGAGAAAGAGTGTGCGAGTGAGAGAGAGAGAGAGAGAGAGAGAGAGAGAGAGAGAGAGAGAGAGAATATACATACAATACATTATTTTATAGTCAAAGCTGATTATATTATGCCATTGCATTTATATTCTTTATATAAAGCAATCTTTAATATGTACTATTTTTATAAAGAGTGTGCGAGTGAATTTATCATGAAAATTTCTTTCTATGGATCTGAAATCTATTTCTAGGAACGATTAGCTATTATCATCTTTGTATTTCATCCAACGAACTTATTTCCATTATCTATTATGTTATTACATACAGAGCTTGATAGAAATTTCTCGAAATCGTAAAAGATCCTACGTGAACAATTGCAAACAATTTGTTGCGACTTGATTATGTTTTAATTTTATCGATTGTACTAATTTTTACAGGTCAAACCCAAAAATTGATCATATAAACTTTAAAAGTAGTCACATACAATTAAAAAAAATGGGTATATAAGATTTAATAGAATTATTAGGAATGAATTTATATTTTTTAATAATTTCTTCGAATTATAATCAAGTTGAACAATTATCGACATCGTATGAAGAAATTTATATTTCCATTGAATTTCTCGTTAAATCTCGTTGGTGAATAGGAATACCAAATAATTTAAGGTAAGCGATCGAATATCGGAAATGTTGATGGCTTTTCATTTAATTAAGATACGGATTTATGAAAGAGTATTTTGAATGTGGCTAAGTTACCAATACGCATATCGAATATTTTTCGTATATTAGATTTTATTTAAGGCTAAAAATTATTTAATGTTTTTGGCGTACAAATGTTCATTAATCAAATGTTTTTAATGTAGATTCTGGAAATTTTATATAGAATCTAGCCACGGCGATTTTGTCAAAAATCCTACAAAAGAGAAAAGAATACATATTTTCTCCCTGTATATATGTACGTAATACAAATTTATATAAATTATCTTACTGAACATTATCTTACTTTATTTATTATCATTGTCTTACTCTAAAATATTAATTAAAGTTAAAATAATTATGTAGAATGTTTAAACTAGTTGCTAGAATGTCAAAACTTTATTGAATTCATGTATAAAATTACGTAATTTTTAATATTTATTCAACAAAATTATTTTTAGACCTCTATCTCTATCTTTATATCTATAAATTTTTACATGTATTTTTCGAAGGATTTTAAATGAAAATTTGAAGTGCCAAATCGTGCCACAGGCAGTCGAGCATTGGGATTAAATAAATTTTTGGATTAAGATAAGATAATTAAGATATATGCTATCCTGACAGCACAGAATATTTATGATAAATATTTATTATTATTTATTTTTTGAAATGTTATATAAATATTTTATAAATATTTTATATAAAGTTTTATTCGAAATATGATTAAAAGATAGATTAAATATTTAATGTAATATTTATGATAAATATAAATAAATTTTTGTTAAAAGTATTTTTTATTTGAAATAGAATATCTTATTAAGCATTTATAAAGCATTTACTACAAGATTTACAATAAATATTTCATAATATTTATAATAAATATATTTATGATCTATTTATGATCTATGCAATCTAAAACCACAAAAATATTTAAAATATATTAAAATAAATCTTGTAAATATTTTATAAATATTGTGTGCTGTCTGGGTAAAGCTTGATTACTCATTCTCGATATCCAAGTTTACAACAGAAAATAATGGATCGTTCATGTCATTTGAAACTTTTAAAATTTTTTGTATATTTTATATTTAAAACAAAATTAATACATGTATATTCGCGAGCGTTAGAGAAAATGAAAATTCTGAATGAAAAAAAGGTGCAAGTAATACAAACAGACTTAAGACCTCGTCTACAATCAAGTCGGTGCTGCTTGTCGAATGTCGTTAGATGTAAAAGATGAGATCTGACCAAGTCAACATCGACAGCCGATACGAAAAATGAAGGTTATGTGTATGCACACGACATACGGCAGTCTCTCGACTGATTGTAGACTAGGCCTAATATCTCGTGTTGCGAACGCGAATGAAGTTGCTCATGTAGACATATTTGTAGATGTATTTAGAGCTCGATAAAATAACTGATACGACTTATTTAAAATAAAAAATATAAAATAGGTTCCAGAAACTTATTTAAAATATAAAATCGTAGGAGACGATGAAAAACTGATATGACTTATTTAAAATATTAAATAAAAGAAATAGGTCAGAAGAAATTATTTGAAATAATAAATATTAAATAACTTATATTTTTTTTAATTAAAAAAATATATCTTAAATAACTTTATTTTAAATATAATCGAACCCTGTTCGTATTTAGTCTTATAAGAAATACAATCGGAAGAAATGCAGTTTTAATCATCGGACTTTGGAATTGATAGCTGCGTTTAGCAAGAAAAGCAATTTTACAACTGCTGTAGGCTAAGGTTCTTTAATATGATCGGAATTCTTACTTTTATTTCCTATTGAATCTAGATGATTGTTTCACAAGTTGTTGCCATTTTTTTCAAGTTCAAATGTTTCCGCCGAGTTGATGCATTTGGCAAAATGTCTCATAAGTACTATTCGAAAGTTTTTTTCTCTGTTCTACATGTCTGTTTCCATCAATTGTTTTCATATTTGAATTCTAATAAATATTTAGGTTTAAGAAATGGAATGTTAAGTCGACAAAAATGAATATTTTTGATATCTGTTACTCTTCGTTCTCAATCAAGGCTCCAAAGCTACCAAAGCCGCCCATGACATTTGTTACGGGCACAAGCAAAGCTACTTTTTCGGTTGACTGCAGCATTTTATTCGAGAATTATTAACGATACTGTTGGCGCGATACTTGGCCGATGGAAGCAATAGAATAAGTTTTAATTTTTGTTTAGACTGTTGCAGGCGCGTGACGTAGTACATACGTGTGATGTTACGTCCCGGCCGTTCTGCATTTTACTTCATTTGCAAAATCGCAACGCGTCACGGCAGCTTGGAATGTCTTGACATGCGATTATTTCGTATTTTTTGACGAATTTCGTGTTCGAATGAATATCAGGAGTGCCGAATCATGCGACAAGCAATCGAACATTATCTATATTTACATTGTAAAAAGTAAAATGTTAATTTTAATTTAACCCTTATGTGGCCAACCAGGTACCCGGGTACCTATGGTCGCACATTTTGTTGAATAACTTTTTTTCTTAAAAATATTGGCTAAAATCGTCTCGGATCCCCATTATTTGACCGATTTCCTATAAAATTATGCATTAGAAAGTTTTTTTTTTTTTATTTTCACAAAAAATTTCGAGTTTCAAAAAAAGTAGTGCTGGAGCTTCCCCCACCTCCGTACGTTTCGTTCTAAATCTGTGAACACTGGGTATACATTCGTTTCAAAAATATTCTAGAACATTACTCAGGTATAGAAGAATGTAGAGATCCTTCTACTTCCCTACCTTTTTAGTTCAATGCACCTGGCCTTCGAAATAAAGAGGGTAACGGCATAGCTGCCAGCGTTTTATATCTGACTAAGGATAACAAAAGGTCACTATATACAATAATACTATTATATTTAGCTTAGAATATATTCGTCAACTGTAAATAAATCAATATCCATCAAATAGATAAAGATAACTAAGGCTACAGCACGTTTTTAGCCATAAATTTGTATAGAGGTACCCGGGTACCTCGGTTGGCCCCGGTACAAGATTTTTTGGTTGGCCACATAAGGGTTAAGTTAAAATTAATATTTTATTTTTTACAGTATATGTATAGTTACATTGAGTACATTTTCAAATAATTAAGATACGAGATAGTCATTCGTTGTTCCTTTCCGAATTCTGATACGCGAGTTCGCGATACGAGGAAACGTACGTAGTGAGATTTTATTACCGCATAAATCGTTTCGTTTATTCCTCTTATCACACATACGATAGTCTTAATCACAGTTTGAAATTATGACTCTCGGAAAATAATAGCGTGCTGTCGTTACGATACTCGCTCGCGATTGGGAGTGGGGGGAGGGGATCGTGGGCAGCTCATGCCTCAGTTGCAAAGTTCACACTATTCACACTTCACGGTATTCACACAAGTGATGTAACGCTCGGCTTCGCGTATATGTACTTTAGTTTTGGTGAGAATCGCTCCATGTTTTTCGTTAGTCATACGTACGGCTCGGATGTCGAGAGTACCGGAATCATGCAAGAAGTGATCGAACATTGAGTTTACTTGAATTAATGGAGAATGAAGTTTTCGATGTATAATTCTGCGGTTGGCAACAATATCTCGCGAGTGCAGTGAAATTGTTGCGGCTTGAAGGGAGTTTCGCGCGCGTATTGAACTTTATTTTTACCTAGAATTAGAAATTATACGACTTATCTTGTAAGGACCCAAATAACTCAAATAATATACTATATATATAGGTAATGTAATTAACTCTCCATTTACAATCTGGATCTTTTTTTACAAGCGAAATTTCAAACGCTCCAGCGTCAGTCTTGACGGAAATCGTTCCGTGTTTTTTGTTGAGCCATGATTAATGTGTCGACTATGTAGAGAGTACCGGAATCGTGCAAGAAACGATCGACCATTGTCGGACTAATTGAGAACAAAGCGGTTTTCGCTGTATAATTCCGCAATCGGGAAGAATATCTTGCGTCACAAGCGTAGTGAAGTTGCTGCGGCCTGAATGAAGCTCCATGCGCGTATCGAGTTTCATTTTTAGCTAGAGTTAGGAATTATACGGTTTATTGCAGTGCTGGGATTTACTTGCACATTTCTATCGATTTTCAATTTGGTTACTGTCCCTTACTTCACCAATCCGCGCGCAGCTTAAATGCTAATTGCTGCGCGCGGCTTGGTGAAGTAAGGGACAGGAACCAAGCTGAAAATCGGCCGAAATGTGTAAGTAAATCCCAGCACTAATTTATTGTGAGAATAACTTAAATAATATACATATACAATTAATGTAATTAACCCTCTGTCCGAAACCTTAATTTTTTTGGCACAAGCGAAATTTTCAAATTTCTCCGAAATAAAGGAAAACGGAGCCCGATTGGTAAATGTTCAGAAGTGATGCTCCCTCAAAAACTGCGAATTTTTTTCAGTAATAAATAAATATAGTTATAAAAAGACATGTATATCACATGTTAAGAGAGGGGGAGGGTTGTGATTTTCGTGGGAAAACATTCTGCTTTAAATACGAATAAGACAGTTTTATTTTTTATTTGGTAAATGTATATTTTAGGTTACACCTCACCTATTTTTTTGAGTGTTCTTTAGATATACTCGTATGTAGTGGAGAGTGTCCTGAGTGATTTCCCGCTAGAATTAAGGCTGCTGACTAGTCGCGGCGGCCATGTTGAAATTGTGACGTCAAAAGTGAGAAATACGCATTAATTTATGTTGCATGCTATTTTTAAATAAAAACAATTTGGATAAAACGAAATGACGGGATCGCTTTAAAACACTTGTAAAAATCGACGAAAACTGTCCTTTCCTCCCTTGACAGTCAGTAAATGGTTGTAAAAGGCACGTATAGTGAGTCTATGTTCGGGCAGAAACACACGGATAGCTGTTGAAACGAGTAAAATATACACTTTTACATATAAAATTCCAAGATAACTAGTTTTCATCGATAATTACGAGTTTGATAAGTATGAGACACGTACGTCACATTTTCACAATTAAGCAAATAATAATGAAATGGTATGCAACATAAATTTCGCCACTTTTTCACGTCTATAAGTTTAGCCATTTATCGTGGCGAGGCGCTGTACACCCACACACCCACACACCCCCCCCCACACACACACACACACAAACACACACACACACACAAACACGAGCCTATGTATGCATGTGCTCGTTTTTGGCGTGTCGAGCGCACAAACGGCTCATGCTTGTGTGTGTGGCTACAGTTTTGCCAGGCCGCCATCTGATTCTGTGTCGCTGGCTGAGTAATTAGGAGCCTTAAGTGGGGGATGGCATTGGTTTAGGAGATATAGTAAATTAAAGTTCCATAATATGTAGAGAATAGCATTGATATAAGAAGTATATTACGAATAGTGAAGTTTATATATACAGTGAGTGTAAAAAGTATTCGTACAAAGAAAATATTTTTTAAAAAAACTTCATTTTTAAAAAGTAAATATTATCTAGTGAGAAATGAGTCATCGAATTGATGTCAAATTGATATAAATACGATGATTTCAACGTCAATTTGACGTCGATTCGACATTTAATTGACGATTATTTTTTGTTGGATAATTAACAATTTATTCATAAAGAATAAAATAGACTGTATGTTAAAATTATATATACTAAAAGAATGTGTATTAATTATACAAAATATATCATCTGAAAAATAAGCGAAAATTAAAAATTGTATTGTTTGAATGCTCAAAAATTATTCGTACAAATGAGAAATTTAGCTTTTAAAATCAGACATACATGCAAAATTTGTTTGTTTAGAACAGAATGTATTTATTGTATGAAATTGCTAATTAATGTTTATTTTCTACAAATAAGACTTTTTTTGTAACAAATTCCCTTGTACGAATACTTTTTTGTTCTCACTGTATGCCGTACTAATCTTTTGATAAATGTAAAACAAAGTTAGAAAATCACAGAAAGTCATAAGTATTTTGTAAACAGTTCTCGCAGTTTGCTAACAGCTTTCAATATACGACTATACGAATTTCTAAGTTTCGTCAATGATAAGAATAAATGATAGTTCTCATTCCGCGCGTTGTAAAGTGTATGTGTGGAGGCAATCTATTTTAGTATTTGAGCTTGCGTACACTTTACAACGCAAAACGAGAGCCACCCAATACTAAAATATGGGTTAGATTATATTTTTTGAGGGCAGTGCCGCCCTTCGCAGAGAGTATCCCCACCCATACGTTTTCCAACTCGAAACAAAGTCCACCCCATCTCACCTCTCTGTTTAGGAGCATATATAATTTACCACACGTTCAAAAATAAAACTGTCTCTCTTATTTGTTTTTAAAATAGAATTTTTTCCCCACAAAAACCACAACTTCCTTTTTTAAAACATAGTATACATGTCTTTTTGTAACTAATTTTGTTTATTATTAAAGAAAAAAACCGCGGTTTTTGGGGAGCACCACTTCTGAACATTTACCGTCTGATTTCCTTGCTACCTTGGCGAAAATAAAAATCGGAGTCGAATGTAAGCGGAGAATAACAGAAATGAAACTCAGTAAAACTGAAATGAAACTTCTAACAAACGAAAATTGAGACAACATAAAAGAAGCGTAAACACTTTTATATTTTGTTATTTCAATTTTCGCCTTTTAGAAGCTTTATTTATGCTTCTGTTACTTTCCTTTTGCATTTATGCTCCGATTTTTATATTTTTATTAAATTGTACATGTTTAAACAAATTTTAATTTTTTTCTTATTTCAGTTTAAATTTTAATTTTTATTAAATCAGAATTTTAACATTTGAGTTAAATTATTTGATAAAAGTGTAGTAGAGATGTTAAAGTAACCCCGAATTTTGCCACATTTAAAAAAAATCTAGAATAGTAATAAACATGGGCTGAACAAAAGAAATTCAGATTGCAGATGGAGAGAGTAAAAAATGATTGTAGATCGAGGATATTATTAATATATATATATTGTAGCTAACACAAATAGAGAGTACATTTAACTTATTACCGTTTATTTAGAAACGTTTTCGGGCGATACACGGATGTCATTTCTTGCTTTAACACCTATCCGCGATACTTTGCGTTAATCCACGATTTTTGTCGAATTCCGCGTGACGGAAGTATTGAATTTTTCCATCAAAACAAGTGACAGTGCTTTTGGCATCTGGTAACATGGATAAAACAGCATCTGGAGCAGTCGGCGAGATAGTAACGGCGATGCATCAATTGGTGAATAAATCTCTTTGTTAATTGAGTCCGATAAGTTAAATTGCGTAAGGCATCATTTTTTATTCACACGATCGCAGTCACAATTAATACCGACTCATAACGAGCTTGCTTTCAATTAATCACGTATATGGGATGAATATAGTATGTAAGAACTTTTCGTTTTTTTGCTGAACATTTTTATTTGTTGCTTTCTTTTTCTATTTTAAACTTAATTCGGTCTCTTTATCCGGACGCGAATATATTTTAAGTAGAAAGTTTCGCAAAGTCCACTTGAATTCAAATGAACGATAAGATTTTCTCGCTTAATTATACTTTAAATGTTCAGATTGCGAAGAACTCTTTATTTTACAATTTAAACGGAAGATTGTCGGTTCGGTAAACACTCTATTGACAAAAAGTTGATTCCTCTGATGTTAAATGCATGATGATAAAGCATGGGAAAATGTCAGGCAAGCCCTGTGTAATAATTTCACTAATAAGTTTGCTGAAACTTTTCGTGCAACTTCTGCTCTGTTGGCACAGAATAGCCGCGAGTTCTCGCTCTTTTTTTTTACTCGAGATGTCGTTATCAATGCTCTCAACTACTCGCTCTATCTCTTTGTTTAGACTCCGCCGTCGCGTTAACGAGCTCTTAACGAGTGTTCTTACTTCAAAGCCTAGCTTTCGTTTTCGCAATGCGAATTGCGTTTACGCACATTAGTATGCTATTATCAAATAAACAATAAACAGTTGTGATTTCTGATGAGTTTTTATACATACTTACTGTTGTCCGTAATATGTTAACAAAAAGTGTTAACAATTTGTGAATAAATTTAATTTGCCAAGCTGCGTTTGTATGCCATTGTTCTGATATTAAATTTAAAAATAAATTATGTAATTATTTATATTATGGAAGTAATAACTGCAAATGTGCAGTGTAGACAAAAAAGACGGCAATAAATGGAAATATATCTCTAGAGTTTCTACATTATCTCTGATAATGTGAGGAAATAGTCATAAAAATAAGATAATTGAGTCAAATTATGATTGTAATTAAGCTTTAAAAAAATAGTAATATACAATATATAAATTATTTTTTGTATTTAACGGGATTAAGCGCGTGCGAACTTACAGTTTAAAATAAAACACTTCAAGATTTTATATAGATGTATATATAATCTTATATTATTTTATATTGTATGTAATACAGGGGGGGAACATCCATTTTTTAATGTACTTAAAACACATTACTATTTTAAATTTACTGGCTCAAAGAAATTTTTTACTTGTTTATTTTAAATATACGGGTTTAATTTTCCTAATCCTTAGTGTACACGATGGATCATTCGTATCCAGCGCATTTTTTTCTTTGAAATACTACACGAAAAATAGTTGAGTAATTTTGACCTTAAAAGACTAGTAAAAATATTCTGGCAATTTCTGTCGAATTTATGAATAAATTTTATTAAATGTAAAAAGAGAGATGTAAAAAGTGAATTGTGATTATAGTACATCATTTTAAGTGATGATTACCACCTTACAGTAAAATAAATCTTATTTACAGTAAAGTAAATTGTACTATTCTTAAGATTGAGCATAAGCAACTCTCAGGACTTTGACACACTATTTTTTATTACGCAGTAAAGTAAATTTTGTCAATACTAAGAAAAAAAATACTTGTCGATTAATCCAGACATGAACGACCTGTGTGTAGTAAAGGATCGGAAAATCATTGTGTTTATTACTGAGGATTAATTTTTTATAGAATGTTTTGCAATTAAATGATACAAAAAAAATGTATATATACAGGTTGTTTGGAAAACCTTCATGCGAAAGATTTATCATTATTTTCCAAACATCCTGTACATATATATATATAAAATATGCATGAAAAGTATAATATTGATTGTATTTTATATGCTGAGCTTTTAAAAGCAAATTTCTTCCAAAATCATTTTTTTTTAAGTACTTTCATGAATAAGAAATGTGAATTGCAACATTCCATTACTGTCACATATTTTCATCAAGCGTAATCATTTTTTACAATCTTAAATATTTGCATTTTGAGAGAAGAACGTGCATAGGTGTACCGCCTAAGTATTTCAGCTTTTAAATTTTCAAATTATCCAAGCATGCAGCTTTTGTATTAATTTGCATAATGTTCTTAGAAATAAATGTTTGTTTACGTGAAATTGCGCAAGTAAACTTGAGTTTACAAGTACTGAACAAACTCGATTAACTATCGATTCAGTTTATTGCAAATCGGAAAGAGACATCGCAATTGCAACACTGCAGAAGCCTTCCTTGCGTTTTTCGTTACTACTTTTACGAGCATTTCCATTCGCGTCGCTTGCACGTACCGGTTATGCGAATTAATCTTCTATGCTTTTCCCATGGTACTTTTTACGGCACGGCAAGGCGAGCTAGGTAAATGTTATCGGGCGGCGGGAAATATCTCGGGGATGGAATCTCCATTATGCGAAAGCGTGGAGAAATGTCGAGGCGATCAATTGCCCCGCGAGTCGATTCAACTTGCAATTCGGTAATGCGTTAACCACTTAAATGTGTATATTAGAATACACTTGGAGTAAAGCCATTGCACCATTAAGGCATCGCTGTAACCGAATTCCATGTATCGGCCCCGCCTTGCAGGAACTCGAAGCATCCGAGCAATTCGCTCATGAGAACTATCGCTCTACCTGTACACCAGTATTAGCGTCTGTTTCACCGCCATATATTTCGCTTAATCCATAAGCAATATAGATATAGGAACGCACATGAGATACGCAGGCATACGCAAATATTTGGGATTATTGTTCACTTCGCTTATTGTCCAAAAGCGTTCGGAGGGTTATGCGGTTTACGCAGCTCCGAAAAATGTAGGCGTATGAAAGATTAAAATTATTTATCGCGCTGAATAGCTTTTATTTTAATCGTCAAATTTTTAGAAGAATAATTAATTATAATGCAATTTGAAACATACCTTTCGCTTACACGTTATTTTAATAATTATTGTACATATAATTTAGACAAATTAATAATGATAATTGTGATGAATTTCTCTTTTTGTCTCTTCTCTCTCTTTCTTTATCTTCTCTATCTCTAGAAGTTAATAGACATGTAGCATCTCTTTATGTATACAGAGATTCATTAATATTAATTTTGGTAAAATAATTATCACAGTGTGTGGATAATGGAAATCAAATTACGAGAATATCTTGCCTTTCTTGAATTTAATAATATTATTATTTCTGACCTATATTACAATC
>NW_017305672.1:101036-102968 GCF_001594115.1 Trachymyrmex septentrionalis
ATATATATATATATATATATATATATATATATATATATGTATCAATGCAACGTTTGCCATATATTACGATCAAAGTTCAAGCAATGCCATTTACTATAGAATAAGTCTCTAATGCCGCAGTCATAAAGATATATCTTGGCACGAAGGAAGGTCGACAGTTTTAGGTGACTGCGAATAAAGACGTCGATAGCATCGGTTTATTCTAATCTAGCAAAGTGCTTCGGAATCATCGTGGAAAAGACCGGATGTGGATCCGAAGTTCCATTCCATGAACAAACGGTTCGGAATGGCACATTTCATTGATGAACTGCACAACAGTAGAGATCTAACCTCACGTATACCCTAATACCCGCGATTAATTAAGATTAAGTACAGAATACAATTGCGCATCGGGACACCGTAACGGCAGATCACGTGTGAATGCGCTTGTCTCAAATTGTTGCTTAAATTGTTATTCAGATTATTATAATTTCAATCCCTGTAATGCCGTATAAATAATCAATTGCTGTAAAGTATATCCGGAATTATCTTTTTTTGAAAAAATAGAAGTTACCGATATATGCAATCAGTTTTTATTATTGATTTTTGTAATTAATCTTTAAAATTGGATTTTTAAAATAATTCTTTTTAAACAGAACGTTGGTATATTATATTACATTATAAAACTGCTGAATGTCACACATCTTTTAGAATAATTAAGTTTTCATGTTTTTATATATCAAATATATTTTTTATTAATATAGCTGAATTCTAAACAATTAGAGAAGACTTAAACTTTGTCGAAATAAATCAACGAATAAAATATGCTTCTTACTGTCGTATTGAATAAATTTAATGTATACACCACAATATTTAACGTTAATAATAAGATCCCGATAAGAAATCTTACTGGATGGTATATTTGAAAATTCAACAATAAGGAATAGAATAAGAAATGGCTATAATGATCAAAGCTAGATTTTTAATGTTTGTATAATTCAATCTGTATGAATTACTGTATACATGCATATATACTATTATATGTTTGTAGTCATTCTGCGCGCCGAATTGATTTTTTGGACTTATAAATGCAATTAAACTACTATAGTAATATCATGAATTAAATTGACAAACAATTTTAATAATTTTATGCTCAATCAGGCATCCTATTAGAAAAATGTTAATATGTTAAATATATGTATATAGTATGTAATAATTCAGATTGAATTATTCAAGCATTAAAGCTCTAGTTTTGACCATTCCTTCTATTCCTTATTTAATTTTGAGTTCTTAGAGGCATTTTTTATTCGATGGTAACTAAGCTATTTAAGGTAATTTAAAAGAAAACTTTTTAAACAAATGACTAATATTTGAAAGAGTATTTATATGTATAATATAAATAAAAAGTGACTTGAACGTATAAAGTGTCACGGAATTTTTAGATCTCTTACACACTACTTTAATTTTTAATATTTGATGCTACTCCCCTCTTTTTTAGTTTATTGAGTGTCTTGTTGTGTTGTTGTTTGACACATGTTTCGTTAGATTCATGATAAGTGCTATCAACATCGCATGATATGTCCATTTTTTAACTGCCATGTAAGTTTGTAATTCAATTACCTTTAGTTTAATTTTCAATCTTTATTTCATTGATTCAAATTTTATTAATAAAACTTAATATATTTGGAAATTTAATGGACATTAATGGACACATATGAGTGCGAATTGAATACTTCATTCTGGTACATTTTATCTACAGTTCATGTAACAACGAACAAATAATTTTTGTAATTGTACATTTTAATGATCCAATTGTGTATAATTGTCCAATTGTGCCTAATCAATTTTGTATACAATTTATTTATGGTGCTAATGTAATTGCCTAACTCCATTAAAATGTTTAATTAATTTCATCGGCTCTCAATTTATGTCTGAAAAAATTAATTATATACT
>NW_017305672.1:103068-106913 GCF_001594115.1 Trachymyrmex septentrionalis
CGGTGCTAATGTAATTGCCTAACTCCATTAAAATGTTTAATTAATTGTTATATATAATAAATTATGATTGCAACAATATGCAACTCTCAAAGGCTTTTTATTTTTATTTGATAAAATTTTATTCCATACAATAATACAAAAAATAATAATAAAATACACGACTTTCCTCAACTAATTTCTTTATATTTGTGACAAGTCATTTTCGTAATGATTAGAAATGGGACGTGATATAAATGTTATTAACTTTCAGATTAGATATTAATGGATTTGCATCAGCATAGATGACGTGAATATTATCTTAATTTCATCCTGTTTAAATTGTACGGTAGGAAAGAAAAAGAAGTGCAATATTGTGATACACTTTTACGACCCTGATATTATTAGCAATCTCCGGGAATCATCAGCACGATTTAAACTGTTTACCAGTGACGCGTTAAAATTAATACGTCTGAAAACAAAAATAAAAAACAAATCCAGTGTACGCTAATCTTATTAAATGATTGGTAATACGATATCACATAGACTAACATGCACTATCCTTTTCAATCGCTTTTATTAAGATAAAAGATTAACCTTTCGTTTATTTATTTAATCTTCCCTTATTTATTCCGCAGTTGGAAATTACGTAAATAAATATGTAAATTCAAGATTAAATTTTATTACTCTAGTTATTAGGAAAATATATCTAAAAAATTGAAATTTTTGCTCAGAATTTATAATTTTATATTTATCTCTTTCTCTCTAAATTCTTTGGAAGTGAATCTCACATCAAAGAGTGAAATTTAACTCTTAAAGAATGAAAATTTTGCCAATCTTGAAAAAAGTGGCAGAATTTTTACTCTCTTGAAGTGAGATTTATTATAAAAAATTTAGAGAGTATTAAAATGAATTATATAAATACAATTTACATTGCAACATGTTGTTGCAAGTTATATGTGTGATACGAATATAATGGTTATATATAAATAAATTATATATGATATAATAAATATTTGTAAATATTTATTCATATCTATTTTTTCTATCAAACCAATACACGACATTAATACTAGTGCTCCGCTTGTAAAAATATTGATATTTATTTATTTATATGAGCATTTTTAGTTTGTCATTTCAAAGAGATATTAATAAATGTAATATTTGTGTCAGTAGTAAATGATTAAGTTTTTTTTTGGCTTTCGATATGACGTTCGATTTGACCTTTCATGTGTGCGTAGATAGACGGATCGTGACGATCGATGTCTTATATTTATTTGCTTACATGTACAAGATGAGATAACGAATTACCATCCGCTTTCGCACCGGCATTACAATTAACGCCGTTACATACGTCACTTCCTAATGACATTTCGTTGCCAAATTGGCTTGTACGGCGAAGTTATACTGCCGTATTTATCTTCCGTTACGTGTGCACGGTAAACTCATACCGGTGGGGATACCGTCATCCCGTTGGAAATGAGTAGAACCAATTGCATAGCGAGATCCGCGTAATCGCTCCTGTAATCGTTACTGCACTACGTGTTTTAACCGCACTAATTTTAACGGATAAATCCACGGTGAGAGAGCACGGTTGAGAGGGAGGATTATTTTATTGTGAGAGCTACATCAAATCTGAGTGCACTTTGACAAGCACTTTGGAAAGTGTAATAAAAATTATTCAAGTTTACAAATGATGGATTAAAATTTTTCCAAATGGAATATGGTTAATTAGAGAGAAAACCAAATTATTAGCAAACTAACGGTATTTCAATTAACACAATTCAACATACAATAGAAATAATTTTTACGATTTAATGTCTGATAAAAAAATAATAAATTGCTTTTTAACGTAATAAGTAAATAAGTGCTATATTTGTATCGTATAATAATGTTTAGTGTATTATATAAATATAAAAATATGAATAATTCATAAGCAGACAAAATGAGATAAGGACCATTTGTCATTTATTTACTTAATTCCCGCAATAAATCCAATTTTAGTGTACTTTGTTTTTTCTTAAATTTCTTTGTACAGATTATTTATCATTTCGTTATCTTGTTAAATATCACGGCTGTTATTGCGGACAAAGAGCGAACGATATCGATTCCGTGGTTGAACGTAAATAAAAACACATTTCATTCCAGCAAGCTAAATGAAAGCGTACGCACCAACACTGCAAAGCGTATTACTGTTTATGCGTGCACAATGATGACTCGTGGGGCGAAAAGGGTTCAATTTTGTATGCACTAAGGGACGATATGAAGGGTGAATTATGGGTGCAACGTGCGATTCGATGTAACACTCGAAATCGCAAGTTATGGCGGTCTGTTGGCAGTTGTCCCGATTTTGCCCGTGATTGAAAATAAAGATGCAATTTCGGTGAGGGAAATGTAAATTTACCGATTCGTTTTCGGGTTGCGTTTGATATATGGCCAACATATATCGTCGGTTTGAGGAAGCAGATTGTAACCGAACGAAAATTTTTGTTTTGCTATTTGTAATGCGAAATATAACCGACTGTATTTTCACTGGTAAAGATATTGTGGGTGGTTGCTCAATAAGAGCAGCTTGTTATTTTTCTATTTTGATTCAAAAAAAATTATTTAATTTATATTGAAATGCTGCATTTCAAAATTAATGAATTTTCAATTGGTGAGTGTAAAATGTTTTTTAAAAATATTTCTCTCCAAAATAAATTCACACAGATTCGACAGATGTTATCTCACGTTTAGCTTGGAACTAAAATTTACGTACATCAAGCGAGATATTTTACAATAAAATTGTTCTACGAATGTTTCCAATAAATATACTTATCTCCTTTATTCTATTTTCGTAGAAACGCTATGCTAAAAGTAAACAAAAGATTGCAAGCGTTTATAGCGCAATACGTTTTTCCTTCTTTGAGGCTCGACGTGTCTCGTAAAAATAAGAGGAGGAAGTTCGATTCGTTAAACTTTGCGCGACTAAAGTAACGGACGTGGCTTATGCAAACTGAAAATTTAGCCGATGAAACGGCGAATGCATTCGGCGGATAGCAGCAGGTACGTTGAACAAACTGATGCTCTCTCGTGCGCGCGTACTCAAAGGGCTGAAGCGGGCCGGGCATACACAAAGTGATTCTCGGACGCGAAAAGTTTGCCAGTGGAACTTTGCCACCGGTAAGTTACGAAGTTTCACCGTTCCGTGGACGTAGTTAACGATGAACCCAGTGAACTTTGTGCCTCGATCCTACCTCGAGGTGTACTTTCTCCGCACGCGCGAACGGTACCGTGAACTACGCTCACGTCGACAAGAATTTTAAGACGCATTCACACCTGTGCTCTCCTTACTGCGAATAGTCGTATTCCTTGAGTGTAAAAAGTTATTTTCTTTTCACATTATGATTTTGTCTTCGGATAAAATGTGCGGAGAAAAAATATACAGCGAGAATGTAAACACAGGATATCGAAAAATATTTATATTATTCCCTACTTGGGGAATAGTGACATAATAATTTAAAAAAAATTTTCAAGTTATTATTGAATGAATTAAGTAAAGACCTGTTTTAATTTATTAGTGATTGAAAATAAATTAACTTATTGTAATTTTATAATTTATCCGCCAAACAGCATTTGTGTCATTCTTAAAGTTTTTGAATAATTAGAAGATTATAATACCTTGTTCCAAGAGTAACATATTTTGTTGTGTCGTTTTTAAATAAAAAGATGTATGTCTGCTATAGATAACAATTAAATTAAGACAGTTGTAATGATTGAAGTTTGAAGAAGAAATTATTTTATTTTAAATTTGACTCATTTTAGTTAATCAAGGTGAATACAAACTATTGAAGATATTTTGAGTTATGTTATTTTTTTAAAATTATTCC
>NW_017305672.1:107013-111941 GCF_001594115.1 Trachymyrmex septentrionalis
AATCAAGGTGAATATAAACTATTGAAGATATTTTGAGTTATGTTATTTTTTTAAAATTATTCCGGATTTATTATAATTCTGTAAGGTATCAAAATCGTTACAATTAAAAAAAGGGTGGTTTTTTTAAGGTTGTGAAACAAAAAAGACATATTTCTAAGAGTATATACTCTTTTTGCCGATATAATTTCATTATCAAATCAATAATTTTTTTCTTAAATTTAAAAATATTTTTCCTCTTTTCTAAAAAGCTTTATTTTTTAATTATACAATATTTTTTAGTTTTGAAATAAGGAAACAATATATATGTAGCTCTTTATTTCTCACTACGATAAATAGTTGCTTAAAGTATTTCACGAAAAAGGAGAATTATAAACAAGGAAAGAAATATAAAATATAAGGTATATTTTATTTAGGTTTCAATAATATAACAGTATATAAAATAGAATTAGAATACTTAATGATTTAAAAATTATAGTACGTCAACGTAGAATTCCTGATAACGGCATTTATGGAGTCACCTTTACTTCCTTGGAATCTTGAGAAAGTAGAGCTGAGATTACTAATTTTTTTACGGTTTACGTTTCAAGTTTACCGTTATTCTTAATAGCTTAGGCTCATTGTTTCTGTCAAAATATCTATTGAATTAAAAGCACAATTTGGGCTAAAAATAAAATATTTTGACGATTTAGAAATTCAGAAAGATAATTAATGTTAATCTCAAGTGGACATTTTATTTTTACAAAATTGTAAATTAAAGGCTAGTTATTAGATGATTAGTAATTAAAAATGAAAAAGCTATGATAAAAGTTGAAGTTCAAAGAAATTTTTACTAAGGAAAAATTTACTCGAAATTTGCCGAGGTATCCGCAGGCCAAAAGAAAGTACGTGACCCTTGAGGCACTTTGTACAAAATGCTTTAGAGCGTTCATCTTCTCTTTGCATTTTACATGATCTTGAACGAACAACTTGCGTTTGTAACAACCTGCTCCTTTTTGTCAAGACCATATAAGAGAGTTATAGTATATATATATACAATATATACTATAATTGTCGCGTAATGTCGCGTATGTCGCGTATGTCGCGTAATTACATTAGCAAAACATTTTATACAAAACTATTCTATCATATTATAATCATATCATACTCGTATGTGTTTTTTAATTCTTAATACATATAAATTTTGAGTTTGAATGTGTCAGAGATCGGATGCATTGATTTAACAGTTTTGATTGTATACATCTCTTCTAGTTAAACAGAGCAATTTCGTTGTTCCATCGGGACAATTATCAAGCGGTTAATTATCTGTTTATTTGTAATGTTTTAATGATATACACGAGTTAATAATTAAAGAGATATAAACTATTAATAGCTCACCTGTTGGCAGTAAATTATTGACTATACATAATAGAATTATCACAAATGATACATTTTGCTGATGGTTTGTCATGGGAGAACAACCGGGTTGTTTATAAATTACTATTAAATGACAAAGAGAAGCAAAACAGTCTGTTTCATTATTGATCAATATAATTGTGACATTTTCTTATATGCGAGTTATATAATTGAATATTTCGCATTATTGCGAGTTACATAATTGCATTAAAATATAAATAATAATAAATTACTTCTAACGGTCTTAGGAGTTTTTATATGTTAGTATATAATAATTTCGAATAAATTTTTATTCTTTTATTTTAATTAAAAATTCTTCCTTTCCGTGAAATATTATGTTACGAGCAATATTCAAAGATCTTTTTTGTGATACTTTTCTACGACTTAATAATATTTTAACTACTTTTTATTTTAACAAAGATTTAATTAAATTGTAATTGCTATGTTACTTAATCCTTAATATACATCTTTGGGTCCTTCGTGTTTTGTGCACTTTTTTTCTTTGAAATATTAAGAGCACCTAATCAAATATCAGTCTCTTTTATATTTCTACAAAAAGTTTGGCATTTAAAGAACAAGTTTTGTCGATCTCATTCATGCGTACTCTTTAACTATAGAATAACTCTGAAGTTCATAACTCTGGATCACAAATGACCTAGAAGTCATGTGTACATTTTTATAATTAAAAAAATTTTTATTTTTTTTATTTTTAACTAATTTTTGTTTGTATTGCGGGGATATTTCGCGAATTAGTGAAAAAAGAATTTAATTCTAGAACAATATATTAGCCCTTAATAAACAAGAAAGTTTAGCATCCTTGTGTTAAATGTTGTCTGTAATGTTATAAAGAACATTTTTCTAATAAATTATAAATTTTTTAAACACAATAGCAATAATAAATCGCATTGTTTAAAATGTAAATGCAATATATCTTTAATTTATAATCATTTACGCATATTAAAAAAACATCATTTTCAGCTTTTACTAAATAACTAAATTTTTTGGACAGCCGACACTTGAACTATTTTTTCTTTTGTAGTTTAGAATGTCAACTTTAAGATATTGAACATATTTTTTCTTTAAACATTTTTATTTCGGAGTTTTACATTTTTGTATAAAAAAAAGTGCACTTTTCTCATTTTGTTAACTATATTCATAATTTATATACAATTTGTTATAAATAGACACCTTTACAAATACTTTCTAGAGATGTCAAAATATACTTAAAAATTGTTTAATAATTTTTATAAACTTGTAAAAGTGATGAAAATTAATCCAGAACACGAATTACCCAATGTGTGTCATAAGAGTGCCTAAAAAATGTACTAAGAGTTTATGTGTAAAGGTTGAAGATTTTGATCAAATAATAAAAATTTTTAAATTTAAATAATCAAGAACTTTGTACAAATATTATTTTAAAGAAAAATTTATTCCAGATTAGATATTTCTTTGAAGTTAAGGAATAATTAAAATGTATGTAATAAATTTGAATATATTTTTAGGAGGACTATTTCTATCAAAGCAAATTTAGAACGGAATAATATTTTATATTTACAACAGGATAATATTTTAATATAAAGAATAATAAATATAATTATGATAAATTTGGTTATTGGGAATTAACGCTGTACTACGTGCGCGATAAATTTCGATATTATTAAATTGTATCTTTCATATTTAATTTAAATATGAAATATACAATTATTTTAAATATGAAAGATACAATTTAATAATATCGAAATTTATCGCGCACGTAGTACAGCGTTAATTCGTACTAGCCAATTTATTACAATTATATTTTTTATGTCAAGGAATTTAGATTATCATTTGTTTGAATAAAGAATAATATTTTTAAAATTATTTTTTTCAATGAAAACAGTTAGAAGAAATCCAGGCAAAGCCTTGGGCAAAGCGAATATTTTCTATTTTTGCTTATTTAGGTATCTGAGGTAGTGCTATAAATCTCTAATTGTTGAAGGAATGACCGACCGAAGGAATGCCATGACAATACGAAACAGTATGTGATTGCGCTCGTTTGTGTTTGATAGAGGAATAAAAGAAATGTTTTTCTTGCGATTTTTTCGCTAAAATACGTAGGTTAATTATTAGCGGTAACTGTTTCTTAATCAGTATGAATAATTTTTTATAAGAATTCTTTAAATGTATATTCAAGGTTAAAATTTTCCACTTGTTTCTTAAATTTATTCTAACTTTTTCAAATTTACGCCAAGTAGGTTCTTTAGGCAAAGTGGAAGGGGGGTATGAAATGGCCCATCCTTTTTACTCAATAACGTGATTACACTGAAAATACCGGGCAGACGGAGAGACAGATGATCTTTCAAGTGAACGAAAAGCACATGATTGTTTACATCTCACTTTTGTTTTTTTTTTTCCACAACGCAGTAAATGTGTTCTGAAGAATACTTCTAAATACCGACTCACCATTCGAAGACTAGATCCAGTGCAGTCAGTGCACCAAATAGGCTCACGAAGGCTGCACTATGTATACATAGATGATTTCATACCTACTTTTGCGACAACTGCCGACACTGATTTTTATTTTTTCAATTTCATCTTTATTGCTCGAGTGATCCCAGAGGGATCGGGCAAAGTGGATGGTTTCTCGTTTTTTACGTTTTCACTAAAAAGGCATTTAAATGTTCAAATTTTTTAATTTAATTTTATTTCATTTTAACGTTAATTCCATTAATAGAATTATGAGAATAAAAAAAGATCTTTCGGATCTTAATTTTAATAGTGTCATTTTTCTTTTCAAACCTTATCACATCCGCTTTGCCTGGACTTTCACTATTTAGAAAGTAAAAGGAAATGTTTACAACTAATTATTTTTATTTTAATATATTTGTAAAATAGTATTTAAAAGAACGCAAACTCTACATATTACAAATTAAATTAAGCTGAACTAAACGTGTGTTTTTTTACGATTTTAAGGATTAGCATAACGTTTCTGTTGTAAAAAAAGTCGTAAGAATTTTATATAAGCAAGTCATGTGTTTCGGCATGAAAACTATTTAAATATATACTGCATTTGCATTTGCATGCTTCTCAACTTCAGGATACGACACGCACTTTCGCCGTGTTGCATTATGTTTATGATTACCGTAACATCAGGCGGCAGCATTCTAGCCTCTTTTTTTATACGTTTTTTGCCGAATTCCTTCGTCGTGACCATCGTCGGTAGCGTTTTCTGCTGAAAAACGCGCGGCCGAGAAGTACAGGCGGAAATTGTACTGTTCCTGGCGCGCTTTATGTTCCTGAAGTTTCACGGGACCTTCGCTTCTCGCTCGTGATGTGAGAAGCCCCCGAGCGACGACGATGTCAGGGGGACTTTCACCATGGTGGCTGTGCTCGTTTATCACGTCACGCGTTGATGAGACTGCGAGGTTACGGCAGTGGCCTTTACAAAGTTCTAATAAACGATGTCTACGCGCTCCCGTTGTGCGCGACCCGAGGAACAGTATTCGCAGTATTCGGGGGGGGGGGGGGGGGGGGGGGGGGGGGGGGGGGGGGGCTCT
>NW_017305672.1:112196-120348 GCF_001594115.1 Trachymyrmex septentrionalis
GTTTGATTAGGATCATTTTTATTGATAAAACTTTTAGAAGTATTACGAATTATTAAATATACTTTATAACTTTAAAATACAAAAACGCATTTGCAACGATATGATTCAGAAATTTTAATTTGGAAATGCTGAGATGCTTAGAGAAAGGAGTGGGAATAGGAGAAATAGAGACTGGTTGTACGAAGTCGATTGTCAAAATCCTTATAATTTAATCAGTGTGCATGGCAGAAGAATCTTTTTTTTTACTGTAGATTACTGATATAATATTAATTTGTTATTTAAAATGTTTGTGCTAAAAACGTTGTATATGTTATTTACAACAATTTTTAAGAAGATGGTGAGTAAAATTTTATTACTTATTTTGTTGTCTGATAAGTGATATTATTAATTTGATATTATTAATTGCATCATCTTTGTATTTATAGAAAATGACATGTTTTAGAAAATTTGTGCTACAATTAATCATTAACTTGATAAAGTTTTTGTGAATACAATTTCTTACTAAAATGACTATGTGGGACAGTTGACTAAAATGAAAAAAAGGATTAGGTAACAATAAATTTTAATATCTTTAGATTAATACATTTTTAGAGAATTACAAATATATTATATTTAACATATATATAATATATATATATTTTTTCCATTTTTTTATATTATAAAACTGCAGAACAAAAACAAATTATTTTATAATTAGGATTGCCAAAATATTGAATTAAAATAAATATTATATTTTTCATATGTATGTATTGTCCATAACAAATATGTTACTAACAATTTCATAGAATATGTAACAATCAACTCAGAAAACATATTAATTGTCACATTTTCGCAACTTCGTCTAAAATTAAATAATTAATATATTTATATGATAATGAATTCAAGAGTAATGTTTTTTTAATACCTAAAGGATATAAGTAAGTATATTATAACGTATATAATATTACAAAATCAGGTATTCACTTTTTTTTTTAAATTGCTAATCAAAAACTGTGACAACCGGCTCCGGTTGTCTCCTCTATAAAAAAAAGAATATATTTTAAAAGAACATTTTTTATTCCTTTATATTATTTATTACTTCAAAATTTCATTTCAACATTAATATTATAAAATTTTAATGATTTGAAGTACTGATTTTTTTGAAAAACTTTGTTTTTCAGTTATGTCGTTATTATAGCAATATATTTTTCTTATGTATTTTATATAAAGTAATATATTTATGTATATGCACTTTATATTTATAGTTAATTAAAAATTAATACAAGAGAATTAATTTGTATTATTGAATGAATTTTAATTGGCTTTTTATAGTCACGCTAAAAGATTATATAAAGAGGTATCTATTTTCCTTAAGTCATGTATCAAAATTGCTTATTGATAAGTGCAATTGAGTATTAATAGTAAATATTATAATTACAATCAATATGTAGTTACAACATTGATCATACTCCATGGTCAAGCGCGAAGGTAATTCTCAGTTTGTGGTTTCCTGAAACTGCATATATCCATATGGAATACCGAGAGATTCTGTACATGCAATGTAGATTTGATAGTCAATTAGTTTGGATAGTTATAGTTATATGTTAACCCCTTCATTAGCGCAGATGTTCTCACTATGGGAACTGTCAGCATCCTGCAACTGTTCACAAAACATGAACAATCTAATAATACATTACATATGTCCACGGGAATTGCACGTGGAAGTACATGTCGCTTGTTCGTGAGTGCCATTTAATCGTCCATGAAGGTTCCGCCTAATTAGCCGTCAATTAAGCTGCTACCTGGAAGCTTTGCTACTCATCTTAAATAGCGCTTAGAAACTTGATTGTATCTTGAGTGAAACATTCATCTAAATTGTTTCACATGTAATCGCAATTCTGTCTGCTTCTATGTAGACAGACTAAGAATGTTTCACTATTATACGTCTTTTCTATGGTTATTAGCAAATTTCTTAACTAGTCTGAGGTCTTTTTCTCAATGAAGATGCTAAGAAAAGCTATAATTTAATTCAATTTTTCAATATTTTATATTTCACATTTTTTAAAACTTTAAAACTTCAAATTAAAATTCTATTAAAGTTTACTTGTGAACTTAAGTGAGCTTAAGTGATTTTGTTGTTTGTCCTTTTAAAGTTTATTTTATAGAAAGCTTTTAAACTCTAATCGCTCATAATTTCAAAGTTGCCAAAATATCTTCTTTAAGAAAAAAATTGACTTTAAATTGATACAGAGTAATTGTAAAATCTGCGATATATTGAAATTAATTGTTGTTCTTTATTTTGAATGTGCGTTTATAATATTTTTTATTCTTATAAGCAATTATATCCTATAATTACTTATATTGATATTTAATATATATATATATATTAAATATAAAAAAAAAATGATATCTATTCTTAACATTATAAGATGTAATGGCAACATTTTGGCTTGTGAAAGTCGCAGTTGTTAAATAAAAAAAATAGGCAAAATGCAATCTTTGAGAATAAAATGGAAAAATTGGGAATAATAGAAGGTACTGAGGTGTCACGAGAATAGTTTGCAGAACCAGGGTCCAGAATAAATAGAGAGCAAGGCCTAGTATCGTGCCTGTTATTTGTATTTGCGATAGCCTTGGGGTCTTAATGAATAGCAAATGAAACGAGGTGAGGCATATGGTGCGCGTAGACGATGTGTTCGTGATTCCAGTGTAGTTGGCCATGTTAAAATTTTAGTTATGTTTAGTTTTTTTGTACGATTTACTATATTTTATAATTTTTTGATTGGATTAATGACAAAACGAAAATATATGTAAATACTTAATTACTAAATGGTTATTATATGCTCGTGATAATTTTTTGCAAATAATTAAAGCATACTAAAATTAATTAATATTCGAGCTAATTGAAAATTAAATACTTAATCGCAAGGAAAAAAACATTATGGTTACTACAAAAATAATAATATTTTTTATGACTGATTTCAGCAGTGCGACTTTTAAAATGTATTTAAAACTATATTGTATCGAGAAAAGAATTTTTAATATTTGTGACTACAACATTTTATTATATACATGTTATCAGAATTATGATTAATTATTACTGTTATAGTTAATAATATCAGTAATAATCTGAATTATGATAATATGAAATTATCGTCATAAATACTAAAAAACTTTTCTCCACAATCAGTGTATTATATATTCGAAACGTATACTCAAAATTAAATTGAACACATTAATTTTATATTTAGTGTGCACACCAGAATATCTTGAACGGTTTGTGAATTCGGCCAGAAATGCAGATTTGTCACTTATATCGTATCCACAAAATTCGACTACCGGTTTGGCAACGATCGCGTGAGCTTTATTTTCGCAATAGTGGATAACGTTTCTCTTGAGGGGATTTTCTTCTTGAGACAATGCCTGCCATTTATTTTTCTTCGAAAATCCGGGTACCGTTTTACTTGAGCTCCACATGGAATTTGTTGCACTTTGAATTTATTGTTTTTAGATTTATAGCTTTGACACGAGCATTTGTTACGATAAAATACGGAATTAAATAATACGAATGAAATATATAGTATACAGAAAACAAAATAAAATTTTATTATGATTAATGTTATATATTTCTTTTTGTTACAGGTAAGTATTCATGCCAAGTCGATTATATCAAAAAGAAGCGAGTGGTGAGTTAATTGATTCATTAATTACTCTGGGACAATCTATATACTTATGGAAGTAGTGGAGCTTGGAAATTTTTTATAAGAATAAAGCAGATTTTATTTTCAACTTTTATTAATTAAAGCAGGAATTTTTTAAGAATGAAATTTATTAGAAACGGAATTAATAAGCAAAATTTTTGCCGAATAAAGGTGAATGTATTTTAAAATAATACGAGATTTTTTTTTACATTATTATGCATTAGCTATCAGTCAGATATGGACGGTCTAAATTCTCGTTCGTACGCGATTGATCCTTCGCAATTATGCTCGTAATAATTGCGCAACATTAGCGAAGCAGACGTGCCCTATATCTACATATAACGATCGATGCCTCATTTCCTGTTGGTTCGTTGATTTGATGCTACGTTCTTTTGAGCGCGTCGATCAATTAGTCGATTATAAATCGACGCACGATGTTATGGCAAATGTTCACGGCAAGATGTTTTTGTTGCTAATTTATCCGCAGACAGATGAAATTCAGCCAATGCGTCAAATTATCGTTGAACTACTGACCACTTCGACACCGCAATAATTGATGTTTCGATAATGATGGAAATGTTGACGACTCTGAATTGCTAATTAATCGGCCCATATACAGTTTATTTTGTTGAAGACTATGAATAAAGTGTTTTCATAACGTGTATGTACATTTCTTAAAAATAATAATACCAAGAACAATTGCCAAAAATAAATTTCGTTTCTGAGAAATTCTCGTCATTATATAATGAAAAAGTGAATAAAAATATACATTTCTGCGTGATTTTTATTTATGCAATATGTATGCATGAAACTGTGGATATTTAATATATAAGATAAGACTATACGATAGATAAAGATTATTATATAAACATTGTGTCGTTAATGGAGAATAATTAAAATTGTATCGTACCCATGTGTGCAATTAAATTGTCATTTGTCTTTTTTTAAACACTGCTAACTTATTACTACAATGTAACGACAAAATAATCGAAACGTCTATCGTGTGCGTTTGTGCTTAATTGCGATAGGAGATATTTCTTTAGGATATCTTCGATATTTTTAATTTGTGATTTATAATTTATGTATTATATATTATTCATGAACGTATTAAATAAATTCAAAACAAAATAAACCCATTCTTTATGTGAAAGAAGTATAACTAAAGAAAAATATATTATCATATTATTTGTTATCGACAAAAAACAGCTAATAACCAGTAAGAGCCTGCGCAGCTATTAATGTGTAAATATACTTTTTATTATGTACATTTATAATTTATATAGTACAAACGTTTCGAGGGTTTTGGTGCAAAGATAATTAATACTACGCTGGATCTGGTATACTATATTATGACGCAATTAAGTGGAAATAAGTATGATTTTATTGGTATACGCAAAATACAGTATATCGAAGTTAAAATATAAGAATCTATTTGGTCTTATTATTACATTTATTATCGATATATTCATTGCATAATTCATTGTATAATATCCGTTAGTCTAGTAGCACAATTCATCGGCGCAACATTGACCCAATACATCCTCAATGTTTAACCAATATTTCGACATTTGTGCTACTTGAGTATAGTACCATGTAAGTATCCAAGCGAGAGATGAAATAATAAAAATAGTTTATTCAAAAGATTATCCAAATATGTATCACACTAATTGATTTACAATTACTGTTATTGCTCTGGAATTGCTTGTCTGTCCTAAAGTAAACTACAGAACAGATATAATCCTCAATTATTAATGCAACTGTAATATTAACGAGAATGTATCGAGTATTTCCTTCTCCTATTATCGTGAGCTTAAATAATTGAATTCTTTCGATATGTTATTTCTGAACATTTTCAATCGAACGTATGTGGTGCTTCTAATACCTAAATTTCTAGTGAAAGAGATCTTCTTTTCTCGGTTCATAAATTGCTTCATATATCTTTGAGATTGTGTATCGTAATGAATACAATATACAATAGATGGAACGTAATCTGATGTACGCGACAGATATTAAATCGAAATGTGATCGTTTCTTTCTTTACTAAATATTATAAAAATTACATATAATATGTTATAAAGATATATTAAAAGATATATTTATATTATAAAATTAAAAAATATATGCACATTATAGAGAGTTGGAAAGCGTTACTTTTTTCATTACTTTTCTATTTCATTTTTTATAAATAATTTAATAATGACGTTGCAATTTTTTATGACTAAACGTTAAGATTGTGCTAAGAGAAAAAACTGACTTTTCCAATCTTAGCATAACCTTAGCGTTTAGTTATAAAAAATTTCAATGTCATGTTTATTATAAAAAGGTAACGGAAAAGTAACGGAAAAAATAACGTTACCTAATTTTTCATATAAAATATGTAAAAGTATATGTATATAGCACGTCTTTTCTAAAACTAAAAGAAAATATCTCAAGAAAGCAAGAAAGTAAATAATTGAGATAGTCAGATTAAAGAGGAATGAATATTTTACCAAAAAGAAACTATTTTCATTATTCTATGCATATATCTTTTTTGAATAATAGAATACTGTATTATTGTAGCTGATTTTTTTTCAACAGTCATATTTAGATTGGATAAAATAATAAAAATAATAATATGTGAATGCTTTATACAGATTTATTTGTAGAATATCGTAAATTTTTTTATATTATACACGATATATTAGAAGCAATGCTTTTTGCACAATGCTTGATAGTTTTCGTGATATCTGTTTAGTTTGTAAGAGATATCGAGATTATATTCATTATCGATAAAGGCTGCTTTAGAAGAAATAAGTGCATTGTGAAATTAGCGTTCAACAATGATAGAATATTTTTTAAATCTGAATCAGTAGATATAATCACTGATATCTAGTTCTAAGTATATTACTGGTAATCAATTAATGAAATATGAAATTTCTAACCTAGCTAACTTTTATTACGTGATTTAACTAATCTTGTTTTACTGCATAAATTCAATGAATATGGTATTGAATATTGGAATTGAAATTAACGTGCAAATATCGGTGTTTGCATTCAGCAGACGAAACAGATTTGAACTGTTGTAAAATTCTTCAATAGGATTGGTTTATATATTTAGATCTATAGGGAATTAAAAGCAGGAACCAATCGTATTAAAGAATTTTACAACAGTTGCAAAGCTACTTTTTCTGCTAAACGCAGCCATTATTTTAATTACATAACGCTTAAATTTTCTTTCTTTTTTAGTTGAATTTCACTGGTTATCCAGTGTCAAGTATGCCACTGGGTAATGATTATCCACTGATTCAGATTTAGAGAGTACGTTTCATCTATGTGCGTTCCACTTAACATCCGTAACGCTCGCATATATCAGAGAGAATCAAGGGAGAGTGGAGCGGATTCATCCGGAAGCCGCCATTTTGAGTTCATCGTTGAAGTGAGTAGGGGATATGATAGGAGCGTGATGTAAATATACATACGGTGCACACATTAGTATTGTATCACATTAGTACTGTGTATATGTACATATACGTACATGCACACATGCACATTTGCGGAAGTGCAGTATAAATGACGGAACCAATCAGAAAAGAGGAACACTACTCGATTCCACTCTCCCTTAATTCTCTGTAGCGTATATCATTTCATCCTTGTTTGACATACGATTATAAAGAGGATGAAATGATGCTCGCGAGCGTTGTGGACGTTAAGTGAAACGCACCCTGTGTACAGTAGTGTGTCGTTTCAATCATTTTTGACAATCTTTTCTGAGTATTTTCGCCACAGTTTGAGCCGTTGCCAATTCAATTCTCGCTCCCGACGAGTCACGACGGAGCGTTTACGAGGAAAGGGTGAAGTCGCGAGAAGAGTCGCAGAAAGTGCTTCGATGTGAGAGGTAGAAATGAACGGATTGAGCTCATTTTTCATGATGGATGTAGAAAAGAAGAGATACGGGACACATATCTCGCATTGTTTCTTTTGTTTGTTCTTTGGCGCGTAATTATCTCAAGACAAAGACATGTTATCGTGATATGAATTCTTGTCTCTTTGAGTTTGCGGTCTTTCTATTAGATCTTATCATGTTTGCGCGCAAAAGCAAAAAAGTTAAAATAAAAATAGAAAATGATTTATATCGCAAATGTCGTAGAAGTGAAATATCATGTTTTATTTTCTGAGTTATTTTCACTTTTTTAGATTTAAGTTTTTCTGTTTTTAGAATATAAATTCCTCTACAATCTTATTCAAGCGTAATATTTTTTTTATAAATATACAGTTTATTTTGTTTATCTTAATTTTCCTAATTGTAATTTCCATTCCTACTGTTCTATAAATAAATTACACTTGTAAAGTGTGTAAATATAGTTCTTGATATTATAAGGAAACAATTAAAGCTAGAATTCACAAAATGTTTGAAAATAGAGTCGATAAACTTTTATCAATAGAAATAAAAATTAAATTAAAACATTTTTTAATTTAATTTTTATACATATATA
>NW_017305672.1:120531-132816 GCF_001594115.1 Trachymyrmex septentrionalis
GAAAAAATTATCCGATGTGTATGGAGAAGATGTATTGACAGAACGCCAATGCCAAAACTGGTTTGCAAAATTTCGATCCGGCAATTTTGATGTTGAAGATGCACCACGTTCTGGAAGGCCAGTTGAAGCTGATGAAGACACAATAAAGGCATTAATTGATGCAAACCGGCGAATAACAACTCGTGAGATCGCTGAGAGATTAAATTTATCGAATTCGACCGTTCATGATCATTTGAAACGCGTCTGATTGAAAATCGTCTTTCATTTTCATAAGAAAAAACGAAATTACTTTCCGAACAACCTAATAATATAATGATAAGGATACATAATTTTTAATTTTTTGTAAAATTAATAAATGCATTTTAAATGTACATAAGCGAATTTAGAAATTTGCTAAATCTTTCTGTATCCGCTACTGCTGTTCGTAGATGAGATAACCTGAAAGAAATATTTTCATAGTGAATAGCGGACGCGTCAAAAATGCGAGAAGGTATTACCGAATCCCGGAATATAAGTAGATCGATGAATTTTCAACATTATTTCCTTTCCTTCCGCTCGACGCGGTCTTTTTCCTCTCTAAAATTTCCAGGGTTTTCGTGAAATATTCGTATGAACTAAATCGATGCGGCATCGAGCCATCGATTCCGGTAAAGCTTGCGATTCGAGTGACCCGCTTCTCATCGGATTATGGAAATATTACGATAAGAATATTGTCGAGCGAATGCTCGTTAATTTTTCTCATTTTTATTGACGAAAATTTATTGATTCTGCTTTTAATCTTTCTGCAAATTTTGTACTTTATTTGTTTCTTTACAATTTTAAAAACTATTTTGCTATAAATTAATGTAATTCATTTTTATGAAAATATTGAATTTAAAAAGTACACAACAAAAATATAGCAAGTGTTACGAAGACTGTACTACTTTTGATTGTGCATATATTTTTGGTAAATCGTGTATTTTTTTAAAAGAAAATAATTGTCAAAGAAAATTGATAAATGGATTATTTTTGGCAGTTTTTATTACCAAAATTGTAGGAAAGTGTACAATGAATAGATATACTGGCAGAATATTCTACTTGCTGTATCTACACTTGCCGTATCGTATGGGGTTGAAATACGTTAGAAAATAAGTTGCACTGTCATCATGGATAATGTATTATATGCTTTATAAATTATAGCCAAATGTGACATGAATACTATCACAGGGTTTCTTGGAGAAGTACGCATACTCGTATATGTTACGTGAATCTATTATATATGGATACTGTATACATATAATCCTTTCAATAGACCTAGATATGTAAGGTGGCGCACAAAATGTCATACCGTTTAATTATCTTATTAAAACTATATTTGTGAAGTATCGATTTTCTCAATTGTTTGAACAAATTCTATACTTTATAGAAATTATATTAGGTGTGGTATCATGAATCAAAATTGAATACTCTAGGATTACATACTCCATATAATTTCAATGAGATAATTAAATGGTATAACATTTCGCGCACCATTCTGTATAACTAAAATCAAATTAGATGTTAAATTAAATTTGTGTGTGTGTGTGTGTGTGTGTGTGTGTGTGTGTGTGTGTAGCGAGTGTAATTAATATAAATATTAATCTATCTTTATCATTAATCAGGAATTTATATAACTTCAATGCAAGTAAAACAAAAATTAATTTAAAAAAAAGATTAAATTTTAGTTCTATTCTAAGTTTCTTAAATTCTAAAAATGTAATAAATTACTGTTGTGCTAAATTCTTCAAATACATTTACTTTTTATTTTATTATAATTTCAAGCATATTTCGTTACACCGTACATTCACGAGTAAATTACACTTTAGACAATTGCGGACTAAATTATGCGAATTATTAACTTGGAGAAGAATACTTAATATTTAAATGCTTCATTTGCTAGAAATTTAAACAGTAAATTTACGTTTTGCTTATATCACTATAGAAGTAATTCGTAGAAAATTTAGATAGAGATTTGATATCTTTCTCAAATTTGAATAAGATTTAATATGTAATTTTTCTTACAATAAGTTCAAAACTGTCGCGGTTTTCATTACTTTTGCTATTCTTTTTTTAATAACGAAGATTTAGATTTTGCTTTGATTTATCAGAATTTATACTACAAATTAAAATGCTTATAATGGTCGAAGCTGGATCTTCGTTGCTTAAATAATTCAATCTTGAATTACTACATATACCACATATGTACTTGCATATACGAGTATACCATATTGTAGTCTTTCGAACGCCGAATTGTTTTTCCGGACTATAAACGCAATTAAATTACTCTAGTAATCGCGAATTGAAATGACAAACAATTTTAATAATTTGATGCTACAATCAGACATCATATTGTAAAAATGTTAATATGTTGGAAAATTATAAATAAATTTATTGCGAAAAATATTATCTCGGCCGGGAGTACTTTTTCGCAATAAATTTATTCACAGTTTTTCAACATATTAACATCTTTACAATATAATGCCTGATTGCATCAAAATATTAAAATTGCTTGTTAATTTAATTCGCGATTATTCTAGGTCGCAGTTTGAAAAATTACAATATAATATATATGCAAGTGCACATATGAAATATATATAGTAATTCAAGATTGAATTAGTTAAGCAATGAAGTTTTGAGCATTATAGGCATTTTAATTTCTATTATTGATTGTGTTCTTACATATGCGATCTAAAATGAAGATTTTCAATATTGTTTATTAGAATAATTTTTAACTTTCTGATTTTTTATTATTGCTCAAGATTACGCATTTCGTGAGTAGATGAATTTAATACAAATACTACTTTTTGTACATTTTGACGTATTGGGACTCGAAAATGTATAAAATAAAATATTTTGTCCGTAAAATCCGACTTCGCAGTGATTTAAGCGATATGACGTTCGTAGATTTTGTTGCGACGTGCTTTTAATCATACACTAACCCATTCTAGCAACAGTTCTCTTTATTTTATCTTGATGGATATAGAGAATGACGGGTCGGACATGGTCATTTTGTCTTTTTGTCAAAGAGATTTCGTACGTGGATTGCCAAGATTACGTGAATCATTCAGACTAAGATAGAATTTAGTTGGCTGTTTTCTTGTGATGGAGCATAAAAGTGATGCATTAAAACAGGAAAATGATGGAAGTTGAAGTCTTGTTGGAGTTTCTCGATAAAATGATTAAGAAATTTCAACAAGAGTATTCGAAATTTATTTAGCTCGCCATCTCAGAATGTACTTTTAACTAAAATATTGGACTAATAAATTCAGAAAAAAGTTATTATTTATCAGTAATAAGTTTCCATGTTAACATTGCTCAAATTTTTTTCAGAATATAATATCAGAATTAATATTGTTGATATTGGATATACTGAACGATATTTCGATGAATCGAAGGGAAATAAGTATTTGTAAATAAAGCGTTAAAGTTAGATGGGCATCATCTAAATTCTATACATATGTTATACATATGTAACGAATGCGATAGTTATCATTATAAATGTAACGATTATAGCATCTTGTTATGAGTCAACGATAACTATCGCGGTATCGTTCGCGATTTTCAAAAAAACAAAATCAATCACGGGTTAAAATAGGATAAATGAGGATCAATGAGATCAGAGGAAGTAACGATTTCTTTCTATTCAGAAATTAGACTTTCAATGGCGTTCGACGTTGGTATCATGTAGGAACGTATTATTTTTATTACCGTGCGCGAAATCGTGGCAAGCTCCTACAAAAATCGTATCTTTATGGATTGCGGAATATCTCACATTCAGCACATTATCAACGGGATTGCGAGAACGAGGATACGTTCCTTGGCAATTCCGCGACGTGCTGCGCTTTCAGAGGAAGCACATGGCGACAATCGCTTTGAAAGTCTCTCCAATTCGATCAAGACGGTCAACTAGAGCGTCTTGCGATACGTGTACGTTTCAGAATTCGTAGTATCGAAGCGTATTTGTATATTCACTGCGCGTGCAAGTTGCGATATTAGTGGAACATTTAAGTGCATCTTTTACTTTTTACAAGACGACATAAAAATAAATTCCACTGTTATCTGTCCGAAATCGAGAGAGACGATAAAATCACAATTTAAATGTGCAAATCCAAATTGGCGTTCTTAAATAATTCAAGAATTTCGATGAAGCAACAGTGTAAATCGGAAAGTATAGCTTTTAAAATATCTCAAATTTTTAAAAGCAAACGATTTTAATAAAAAAAGTAAGACATATAAATTGAACAAAGAATTTGTAATATTTACAAATTTATATTGATTATAACGATGTTTTTTGTTTGATTATTGGCATTGTGAATTTTGCGCTGTTCCTCGAGTTTTGTAAAAGGCATCAAATTAAACGTCGAAGAAAAAGATTCGAATGTCAATTCGATAAGCAAGCGTGCTTACTTGTAGATAACAATAGGTTATACCTTGAAGGAAGTTGTTGCTAGAAGTAATGACGCTACAATTTTCTCGCGGCGCTAAAGAAAGAAAATACCCGTTCTTGCCAACCAACCATGGGTATCTCGCTCACTATAGCGATACGATCCGCAACCATGGCTGTGTTATTGACGAGTTCGTCCGTAACACGAGAACGACGAATAGACGCTGCGCTACACCCTCGTCGTTCTCAATTTCCTATAGAAATGCTAACCGGTTCGTTACCAGCTACATGTATATAAAAGCAGAGTGGATGAATTGCGAAAAACCGGGGAGAACAGAGCGACGAGACCTCTTTCTGCTGTAAAAAAAAGGTGGCCACAGGATAAGCTAAACGATAGGATTTGTGTAAGCCTGTAAAGAGGCGGTAGAGTAGTGACAGGTAGAGGTGGAGATCCGAAAATCGCTGGTTTGTAAAGAACGTGTTTCGGCTTTTTGCGGATCTTTGTAGCAATAGAGGATTTGCTAGAGTATTGATAAGTCGCTTTTGACACCGACTATTGTAGCTTATGGTCTCACAAAACTTTGAGTATTGTAAATGAATTATAGAAAGAAAGGCTCGAACTTCGAAGTTGCTTCAGGAATTTCTCATGAACTGTAAGAAGACATCTTATAAGTTAAATTGGTTTCTTTTGCAATGATAGTAACGATAAAGCAATTGCAAAACACTCCGGAGGATAAATAAAGTATTATCTAACTCATAAATACAATTTAGAGTGTATAAAGAAAGAGAGAATTTTAATTTATATAAAACAGCGTAGTTACCAAAAGATAAAAATTGTCAAATCAGAATATAATTAATTCATCGCTACTTTTATTCGGGTACTTTTGTTCGGGTACTCATTTTAACTATCTCAAAATTTTATGGCTTCTATTTAAATATTTTTTATCTCGAAAAGTATTTAACTAAAAGAAGTTTCATTAGTTTTCATTTTAAAAAGGTCTTGATGTTAGCTACAAGAATATTGAATAAAAAATGCGGGTTTCTATTTAAAATTTTATAGTTAACTTTAGGAGCTCTTTCATACCTGCACTCAAAGTCAAATGAATATTACCGCCGTGTGATGTATTTGTTGAAACCTTAAAATTTTTTTCCTCGTATGCCTCGTTTTCAAGATATTTTACCTGTCCGAAACTTTTTACTCATTCTGTAGAAAAGGGATAGGGAGAACGTGTGGTGTGTACTCGTATGTGTCGGCTGATAGGTACGCTAGACTATTGCTACAACAAGTGTGGGCATCTTGAAGGTCTAAGAAATAATAGGAAACCATTTGCTACCTGTAGCATGCGAAATTCCATAGTGAATATTCGGGTAGTTTGTATTGACGTAGTGTAAAATTTCCGGGTATTTATTGATATGTGTATTGTATAAGAGTAAATGGCTTTAATAGGTTTAATCCATTTGTATTCAATGTACATACTGATATATGAGAAATTTAAATTATTATTGGTTTAAAATATATGATTTTATACATTGATGTTATAAATTAAATTATCCAAGACGTATTTTAATAAAATAGATAATTTGTTATATCATAAATTCAATTTTAACAAAACAGATAATTTATTTATTAAGATATTAATGAAATTTATATCGACTCTTTTTTAAATAATATAATGAAATTTCATGGAAATTGCTGGTTTTCATAACCAACAAAGCATCGTATATAACAGTGAACGCGAATGGTTTGAAATGCTATTTCTACACTTCGGTGACGTTACGTTGTAGCCATTCGGGGCAAACGAACTCGTCTCGCTCACGATCGATGGTATCGGAAGAGCACGACGAGATCGTTTTCTCGGGAAAAACAAGGTCGGCTTGGACGAGTGAAACGCACACTTGCGACACTCTGATTTTCCTCCCATTGCATTCAAGTCGCGATTCCACCTATCTATCTGTCCTATTGTTTGACGAGGATCCAGGCAACAATGGCAATGTGCGTCGCTGCCGATATTTATTACTGCCGATTTTCCGGATGGTGGAAAATCGTTTTGCACGTGCTCGAAGAACAAGTATGGTTGAAAAGGAGGTAAAGAGAGGCAGAAAAGAGAAGGAAGAGAACAGTTGTGCGAAAAAGAGAAGGAGAGAGAGAGAGGAGGATACGTGAACGTGCTTCTATGTGCTCCTTTATAAACCGACGACGACGGTCAGATTACCTCTTCTCTGTCGGGAGCTTATAACAAATCCCATCGCTCGCCTGCAGTCTTCGTACTTAGACTCAACGCGCCTTACGTTTTCCACGCTCTCCTCGATTCTCCTTCGGCTTCCAATCGGCTACTTATCTGCACGATCGGCCAAGATTCCTTCTTAATTCTCATTTACGCTACTGCGACTCGGATTAAGGTGGAAGTGGTCGGCCTTTATGAGCTCCGGAGTTACCTTTTATCTGTAATTCGTGAGTTGAACGAGTCCGTTTACAACACACGTATACGCATACGCATACTCATACACACGTGAATGCGAAGTGGCACAATGTATGTACTTTGTGACGAAGAGGATTTAGGATAAAAGAAAAAGCAATTTACCTTAGTTTTTTTTGTTAATAAAGCAGAGAATAAAGATTAACTTTCCTACTGTGAGAAAATAACGAAACAACGCAGAGTTAATAACTTTTATTTAAATCTACTTAATAGTTTAGGATATTTTTATATAAAGTTGTATCTTTTATATAAAATTGTATAATGATTCAGCAGAAAAAGCAGCTTTGTCGTAAAATTCTATAATATGATTAGTTTTGCTCTTAGTTCTTTATGGGATCTAAATGTATAAACCAATTATATTAAAGAATCTTACAGCAAATATGTGCTTTTTCTACTAAATAGCATTGATCATTTCAAAGGATTTGTTTTTTTTTTTTTGAATAAATTCATTGAACTACTAATTAAAATGAACTTTGTATTTATCATTTTTTTGGATAAAAGTTTTACAGAAAAGTTGTTATGATATTTTTTTATATTATTAATGATTATCCGTAAAAAAGTTGGGAGTAGAAAGTAAAAAAGTTAAAGTTGGTAATAAAAATAAAAAAAAAATTTGTCTTGATTGAAGTAAAATGCGTTGTTAGTTTTGAAATTATTGTATAAAATTCCATAACTTTGTTCTGAATATCGACGATTAAGTTTATTTGAAATTTTCTGCAGATGGTTGTTGGGAAAAACTCTGATTTGCAAATATAAAGAGATTGAACGAAAATTGTTTCGAGATAGATCGAACAAAGTAAACCACTTGGCTAACCTTTGCAATAGATAGTGGATTGAATACTCTGACGCGAGACATGTTTGTCGTGTGAAAAATCTTCGCAGGATTTCGTTTACGATCAACAGTACCTGCGAGGAAAAGATAAATAACTGCGAGAAGAAAATATATCAAAAAGATGCAATATTCTTGAAATTGTTGGCTTTAATCTTGTGAGATTCAATACAATGCAATCCAGAAAAAAATGGGATTATAAACAAATAAAATTGTTAACGTACTTACATATGTTAAGAAATATTAAATTAAATTTCAAAATTTCAAATTTGATTAACTGGTTAAAGTCCATTGTAGACAATATATAATTATATAATATATAATATATAATATATAATTTATGTCAAAATTTAGAATAGAATTTTAATTATAATTTTATCTATATAGGGGATAAAGCGAGGTTATTTGAGGCAAGTTGATCAAATGCAAATATCTAAATAACCAATATATATATATAGATATGTCTATACTTGTGTAACGTGGCACCGAGATTACTGTGCTTTAATACAATAATCTGTGTCCTATTAACAGCTAAATACGTGCTCTTTTTTGTTTTCGTATATCAAAAGTAAAATTATTAGGTGAATATCCTTTTTGATCTACATGGTAATTAAAGCGATTAATAATAATCGAATGTGTTTTATGGATACAAGTTATTATCGTATTTTTTAACTTTACTGTTGCTATTGTATTTATGGTTTTTCAATTGTAAAAAATTATTTCAATCAACATCGATATGGGGCTTGTCGGGCCAGTATCTTATAACTAACCTTATAAACTCAGCTGCTTATATAGTTAATAAAATCTGTCTTTATCAATGCTTTTTATTCTATGTTAACGATTAAACATATATATATTTTACATTTAATTATTATTAAATGTAAAATATATATATGTAATAAAGAGTATAGATTTAAGTTTTTCTAATTGTTAATTAAAGCATTTAAAAAGAGAGAGTATTATTACAAATTATTATACTTAAGATTAAAATAATAAAAATTTAGTTAATATGCATATAATCTTTCCATGTTTTTAATAATGTATAATCTCATTAAACGATTATCTTCATGGCTCAACTTATTCTTCGAGGATGCTCAACATATCCCATAGGAGCTGCATATTGATTCACTTTGCATCTTGTAATTAACGTAATTTTTTTCTTATTTATGAGAGCTATATTAAGGATTTATAAATACTTTTAATTATCGAGCTAGATGAACACGCAACGTTTTAAAGTATTTATCATTATTTTATAGTAATTGTGTGAAGATTTATAATAACTTAAAGAAAAAAATGTCACAACTAGCTCCGCTCTATCCTAATATAATATAAAAAAGATTTGGATTAGAATATACATGTGTATAAAATATATTTAAATATACGTATATATATTAAAATGCACGATATTAAAACGTATATAAATTTTTAAATAAAATTCTATTTTAAAATTTGATTATAGAAGTGAATTATAGAACTGCGTTGTATACAGAATTGATTTTAACTTTACACTGAAAGAAAAGATTGACTGATGCAGCAAATTAGTTGATAAAATATGACATAGCATTTTTAATTGCCTGTAGCAGCCAATTTATATTTACAGCAGCCAATTTTTAATTACATTAGCTTATTCGTATTGTCAGGATTGTATAGGATTTCGATAGACTAACGCAATCAAAAATTGGCTGCTGCAACCAATTAAAAATGCTATGCCATTTTCAGCCAATCTTTTCTTTCAGTGCAGTTTGTGAAAAACAGATAATCACTGGAAGTATAGATAGAACTGTCGCATACGTGTCAGACACACAGCACGTAAGCATCATTAGCATCATTATGAATGACATTAGCTGCACCGTCCGTGTGGCATTAATAAATTAATCCAGATAGTACCAGATACCTGTATGGATTCATCTCGTAATGATTCAATTAGTCCACATTGCCGACTAACAGCGATAGTTATATTGATAATTTCTAGATAAATAACTTTTGCACGAAAATGCTCATTTTTTACTATTTATTACTTTCATACTGTAGTATTACATAAATTTTTGATAAACTTAAAAACAATTTTTTAAAAATTTTTTCAAATTAATTTTATAATTAACTTTATTTATTTAATAATTAAATCTGAAATTAAAATATTTTATCAGCATTAAAATTGTGCGTCATTTGTTTGGCGTAGAATTTAACTAATTAAATACTATGAGAATATCTAATATACATAACATAAGTATATTATGAGAATAATATACGTAAGTGGATCATGTTGCATGGCAAGAATGATTAGTATTCAAATTTCGTGCAAGGTCTTTAACTTGTAACGAGAGAGAATTTTCTTTAATAATACTGACATTAAACAACTAAGGATTAAATAGATGTTGCATCACTTTAGAACAAATTATTGCACCTCTCATATTGTCTCGGCAAGAAACTATGTTGCGTAATCGGAGAATAACGCATATCGAGTTATAATATGGAAAAGTTAATGCTTCGTTTTCTTTTTGTGGTAATGTCTCGCAAAGCTTTATTTTTTAGATTAATTTTATAAAATATTTGATTATTAAATAACATGCATTTACATGAAGAATTAATAATAATTAGAGTACAAAAATAAATGGTTAATTTGAATAAAAATTTATCTTTTTATGTAATGATATGTTTAATCATTGGAATGTAAATTCATATAAAATAAATAACATACAATTATTATTTAACAATATAGAAATTTTTAGTAAATTTTCTTTATCTCTCCAATTTATTTTTACGTATCAACGTTTAAATAAATTTTATGATACACAATTAGTAAAATTAATAAAATTATAATATTACAGTATACTGAGTATACTAATTGTAGTGTATAATACTGCTATTAGCACAGTTATAAAATTGTATACTATAAATTTAAATAATATGTGTGTACACAGAGAGAATTTTTTCTTAAAGTTTTCCTTGAAAATATGATAGTTCTGGGGTAACATTGTATTATTGGAAGAATTTTATGTAAATTACTCTCATTCATTAATAAAATTATAATAAGATATAAAATAAGTTTGATTAATTTTACTGAAGTGCATGATAAAAATCTTTAAAATATTATATTGTATTGTATTTTCACGGTAAATTTTAAAAGATAATTCTCTCCGTGTAGAGATAAATGAGGGAATTGCGAATACGAGGCAAACGCGAACGATGCTACGGTAGCATATTAGAGTAGTGATAACGAATTATTTTTTGCATCTAGCGATAGTCCAATATACGCTCAGTGTCACATTATAACACTTGAAAGGCATACATATACTATTTAAGATAAATATCATTACATATGTTTTTGATGTAAGGAAGAGTGGAACAACTGCAATTATTTAAGGTAAAAGTTAAATAAAGCTGACAATTATTTATTAATTATAGATTAAAAATCATTACTAAAATATTATGTGGTTTTAAATTGCAATAATAACATTTATATATTATTACTATAAATTGTAGTTAAATAAATACAGAACTTTTTTGGCATTACCTCTGCGCGCGGCAGATAATTCTAAACGGATGTCTTTTTTTTTAAATTATAGCTTATACTGATAATATATGAATATTAATGATTGTACTTTAAAACTAAATATAACGAATATAACTGGAACTAAATATATCTTTTGAATAAAAACATTTATTAATTGATAAATAGTTGGCTTTAATAAATTTTTTCTTTAAATGTTTACAGTTCCTCTACTCTTTTCTATTTTAATATTGTACGAATAGTTTATTCTTTACTTTGTTATTTTACAATTTTTCTCTTTGTGATGCTTGACGTGTAATTCTTTAGAAGCAATTTTGCATTAAGGGACATCCACGGAAGGACTAATCTTCGAAATTGAGTTTTTTATCGCTTTACGTAAGCTCTTTTCCGCGAAATACTTTTTTATTCTTTGTGCTTATTTGTTCATTGTACTTTGTGCTCTGGATAAAAAGCGATTCCAGTGGGTTTCTTGTACAATTACGATTTATTTGTAATTACCCTTTCCAAAAAAAAGTGTTATATTGTCAGGACTTTAATGAATTCTTTCTATGTGATTAATTGAGTACGAAAAGATGCGTTATCATAATTTGCGTAAAATCTAATGGATATATTTTATCTCATTTATTTGATCGATCATATTATGAATTTTTTCAGAAGTAAGAAAAAAAATCATGTCTTTTCAAAGTTATAATACTATGTTCCTCTAAATACAATAGAAGATTTTAATCAAAATAATTTATTGTTGAACAATAGTTGCTCATTTTCTAATTGATTCGCGTTTTAATGCTAAAGCTAAAGCTGTTTTGCACTTGGTTTAAGTTTTAGTTTTAGAACCATAATTACACGAGGTTTCTGCAACAATGCGCGCGTAAATAAATGCTCGCAGTAGACAGCAAACTATTCGCTTAAACTCGAAATTCCAGCAGCGGTTCGTAATGGCGAGTTCTTGAACGCATGACGTAGCGAGTTAAATGCGGATTTGCAGCAAAGAGTTCTTTCTTATAGCGCCGATAACATGTCACGTTATAGTCATGTCGACTTGTTTAATTAAGCTACTCGTGCTCGT
>NW_017305672.1:132916-136098 GCF_001594115.1 Trachymyrmex septentrionalis
CAGTTCTTTCTTATAGCGCCGATAACATATCACGTTATAGTCATGTCGACTTGTTTAATTAAGCTACTCGTGCTCGTGCTTATTTCGTTGTAACGCGATTGCTAGTTTTTGAATCTTGAGAAAGCCAACGAAAATGAGCAAATAAATGAATGTAGAATGGTGTCGAAAATGGACATTAAGTAATTGGCCGATTTGAAAAAATTGTGAGATTTGAATTCTTATTTCAAACAATACTTTTCACGTTTTGATTCAAAGAACAGGAAAACTTAATGTGTTGCATTGTATTATATGTATGTGATTTCGAGATGTTAATTGTTAATTGGAAAATGACAATCAGTATAAAAGATATTTATTTGTTTATAATGTAATCAATAAATTCTAGAAATTGTAAAATGTAAATATAATTGACTTTTAGTACGAGAGAGAGAGAGAGAGAGAGAGGGAGTGTGTGTGTGTGTGTGTGTGTGTAAGAGAATCTTGATTTTGAAATGAAAATTTAACTAAAATTTACAAGTAATATTAGAAAATTGTAAAAGTAATATGCACATAATTATTTATTATTAAAATTTAATGTTCTAGTGACTAGAAGATGGAATTTATTTATGTATTCATCTGTGACGAATCTGTAATAACTATCTTGTATATATTTCTAAAAAAAGAAATCACATGTGATAGTTTAGTGATTGTGGTTTTATATTTTATAGTATTTTAATATTTTTTTTTTGGGAGAAAGTAGTTTACAAAGTTCTGGATATATTTCTGAAATTTTTATGCAATTATTCATGGAACCTTCGTTGAGCTTTTGCTGAGCTTTCGTCTCGGGCATATTAATCATTTTTTAAATTTCCTACGCGAAAAGCGCTCATCCGAACTTTCTTAAGCTTTTTCTCACGTATACCTTGAAGCGTTGTTTGAATTTCGATCTTTTTTTGAAAGAAATAAAATAGTATACGTATGTGCAGTGTGTAAATAATAAAAATATTCGAGACGATTTAATGTTCTTGAAAATAACTTTATGTACGTTTCAGGAGTATTTCAAAATATTTTTAGCATTTTTACATTAAAATAATATATATAATAATAATAATTTAGAAAACAATTTAATCTTTAAAGCCTACTTTTAAGAAATTATTTAAGTTATGTTATTTTACAAAACAAGTGTTCTGAATATAATCTGAACTAGAATATTGAAATTCTCTTTATATAATATTTTGACATGGTTACAAGCATTCTGACAGTATCTCTACCCACGCTGGAAACTGCCAGCTTTAAATTTTAATGAATTATGGATGCTAAAAGTGTCGGGGGCAGATAAAGTAATTTTATTATTGAATAAACAATTAAATATCGTATATGTTTCCTACAAACAAAAGTTAAATTGGAGCGTAATATGAGGATTGATAATGTTCCTTTTAATTGCATGGATATTGGGATTGGGTAAACAATTATTCTAAATATAAATCGTATATTCAATATATTGTTATATTTTATTGATTTTTTTTATAAATAATATTTATTTTACTTCGTAATACATTATTGTATAAAAAAATACAAAAAGATAAATTGTTTATATTATTTTTTTAATTTAAATTTTAAAATTTGTTAGAAAAAATTTTATTAAAAGAAGAAAATAATGAAGAATAAAATGTATCTAGAAGAATACAACTTTAATATATTTATAAATATATCTACTATAATACTTTTTTAAATACAGTATTTTATCAAGCAATTTGTATTATCAGCATTTGCGAATGCCGAGCATTGTCATATCACGCAAGCACGCACGCACATTCGCGCATGTCGCAATCAGTGCTTACTGTTTTGCATTGAATAAATTCAACCTTGCAGTTATCCGAATTTCATCGATTTGTTCAGATCGGTGTTAATTAGAAACGGGCGCAAAAGCGTGAAATTAAGTAGGTGTTGAGATGAGAAGTTTAGACTTGAAGTTGTCTCACGTAATGAAGATATTGCTTAAGAGAAAAATTTAACATTTTAATTTAATATTTCTTAATTATTCACATTGAATTATTTCAGCATTAAAAATCCAGCTTCGACCGTTATAGATTATATTTAATTTTTAGTTCGTATTGATTGTGTTCTCACATGTATGGTCTAAAATAAGTGTCTTATTGTTTTTTCATATTAATATTTATTTATGTACGGCTGCATATTTTTTGATAATTAGGAAATTACATGAAGAATATAATATTATTAAATTTATTGTTTATAAATTTAAAATAAATCTGTATGAAACAAATATTTTCAGATTAAATTGTTATTCACTAAATTTATGTTAATCTCTTAAATTGAGATAAAATAAGAGCTACAGAAATAGGTGTATAAACGCAATGATATTTATTACAATAATTGTATTTTTTTATTGTAATGATGTTAGATCTCCGCTGTCTACAAAAAATATATTTTAGTTGATAATATGATTATAGATTATATCTTTGCAAACTATGCTGTGCAACAGTTTATTAACTTTTGGTGCCAATTTGAAGTTGAAGTTAAAGTTAAATTAGGGTCGCAGTCTCTGCTTTAATACAATCCGCGCATAAGTGCATAACGTTGTTAAGAAATTAAGTATTTATTTGAAATTATGAAATACCTATGTGTTAATGCGTTTATTTCATCCGAGTGCGCGATTAACAAGTTCGCCAGATTTACATGTCTGACCGAGATTACGGCGATTTTCCACGATAATACATATATCGTGCGACGAAATAATTAATACGAGCTAATGAGAGACGCGTGGCTGCGATGGTCGTCGTGAGACAAGGACTGCGGGAACTTTCGTTGGTAATTCGATGGCGTCGTCGATTACCCACTAGAGTATTAGGTTGCGTGAGGTAACGTGAAAATCATTGGAATATTGGATAGTAGACGCGGCTGATTGAAGGGGCATAATTAATTCGCTCATTAATCTGAGTCACGTACTCAATTAGTATTCGACGAGGTAAATCGCTATTAAAGAATGATTACTTTCTCAAATCACTCGCGACGAATTAGCATTTCGCATTTTTGCTATTTCGAGTAGCAAATCTTATTTCCAGAATTAAATTCTTTTTCTAAAAAGAATGTTTTCTGTTAGTCCATGTTACAATTTTTAATATTTAATATTTAACGAAGTATTACAATATGTATGTTATTTACGTTTAATCTATTGATTAGCCGTA
>NW_017305672.1:136198-152130 GCF_001594115.1 Trachymyrmex septentrionalis
GATATTTAATATTTAACGAAGTACATCGTATTACAATATGTATGTTATTTACGTTTAATCTATTGATTAGCCGTATCTACATTATGCATTATTTTGATCGTGAACAATGTTTCTCGCAATAAATATTTCTAAATTGATAAACATATCTCGTAATTATAATTTTATAGTGATAGTCAATAGTAAAATTGCGGTTGAAATATAAATTATATATGTTACGCTATTTTATTGTTGGAATATTAATGGAAATTCCGATAATATTATTTGCGGCGTGTCATATCGTTCCAATATCAAACAAAAAGTTTAATGATACCAATCAACATGACGTTCAGCGTATAAGTACATTTTCACCCGCTATGATTGCCGATCGACGGAAGATGAATGATAATGAATAAGAATTCATTTCTAAATATAATCATGTTGTTTTCTACAGCGACATTTGTCGACTAATTGCAATTTATTTATCTAATTAATGTGTATTAAGTGTTTCCGAAACGAATGCTTGGGAATTTAATTGCCTTCGGAGATAATGCCATTGTAACTTATGAAAGAATGACTGTGATTGCGCTCATTTGTTTCGGGTTGCGTGAATTCCGCAGGCGCAGGACAAAACCAACAAATTAAAACGTGAACAATTAATCGAACTTGAGGATATCACGCGACATTTCGAAATTAAGCGGACGATTTTTCATGTTCCCTGGAATGGATACGGCTATTTCTGTTGGTTTTCAATCATCGAAGTCTTCTTACGGCGATTCTCTTAATCGTTCTTATATAGTATGTATACGTTTACGAGTCGCGTCGTAGTGTATGTTCTCCGAAGATTACCTAAGGAATGCCCCGTAATTCTTTTCTCAGTTGCCAGAGGTATAAATCATTTCGAAGCCAAGAACTGTTCTCATGGACACTTGCTGCTGCGACACTCTCACGAGCGGTAAGAAACGGTAAGAGCGATAAGAAAAGTGGTCATTACGCTCCGCGAAGTCTGTCCTCTGCAATTATGACGGTCGATAAGCCAGTATACATAATTACAATTGCGCAATTGTTATGTCTTTGATAGTTAACAATTATTATAAAATTGATAACTTTTTTAATTGATCGAGAGGATTTTATTTGAATATTTTTATAAAATGTAAAACAAAGAAATAAGAATCAAAAAGGTAAATATAAGAAATTAAAAATATAGAAATATTAAAATAAAATATTGAATATATTTTTATTTCTCTCATTCAATCATATTTATATTTTATTTCATTTTTATATCAAATTTATGTTTCTATATTAAATATATAAATATATATGATAGAGGTAGATATATATATAACAGACTTCACACACAGAATATAAGTTTATTTCTTTTCAGAAAAATAAAAAAATTTTGAATTATATATTACGAGATGTGGGTATTAAATGACGAGATTGATAAAAAGTGTACTTTATTTTAAAACTCTAACAACTTAATTATGATCTCCTTTCATTCTCTATCTTTATTCACACTTCATACAGGTCTTAATTCCATTGTCCGAAGCAATGTTGAAACTGATTAGCTGTTAGGTTCTTCAGTAGGTCTACCGTTTTCTTCTTTACTTCTTCCACTGGAAACGAGTTCACTTCAACGTACTTTTTATTTTTGGTAAGAGATAAAGGTCACAATGCATCAAATGAAGCGAATACGGGGAATTTTTTTTTTCAATTTAACCAGGAATTTCAAATTAATGTGTTGCTCGATTTTTAAACTTGACTCCGGCGAGACGAGAAAAGACTGTTTCTAACAACGCGCAAATTAAACAACGCAGTGAAATAAAAGTAGTCTCAGTTTGATTTGGGAGACTTCAAAGTAGGGATGTACGATCTCCATTAATTAAATCGATCTCTGAATCAATCTTGAATTAGATTGATTTGTTAAAAAATCGGAGCTAAATGAATCGATCTATTCGAGATCAGAGATCAATTTAATTAACATTTTTTTAGTAACATCATATAAATTTAATAAAAACAAGAAACCAATTAAAACACGATTCTGATTTGCTCCCCTCCCCTCCCTACGAGTAAAATAATTTTAATTTAAAAATCTAAGCTTAATCTGACATCTGTAGTTCTTAATTATTGACATAAAATCCGTAAAATATCATATATATAAATGTTAAATTCAATTTTGTAACAACTATTATATAGTGTTAATTAGTGTTATAAAATAGAATTTAAATAGCATTTATATTTATAAATTTTGTCAATAATCATTACTGATGTCAATAATAATTGTATCTACTGGATACTATTAAACCTAATTAATGGTGACGTGTAAACGTAGGCAATGTAGGCACAGTAATTTAGCTCCGATTTTTTAGCAATTCAAATTCAATCAATCTGATTCAAGATTGATTCAGAGATCGATTTAATTAATGGAGATCGTACATTCCTACTTTGAAGTCTCCCAAATCGAACTGAGACTACTTTTGTTTCACTGCGTTGTTTAATTTGCGCTTTGTTAGAAGTAGACTTTTATCATCTCACCGGAACCATGCCTAGTTTAAAAATCCAGCAACACGAATTAATTTGAATTTCCTAATGATATTACAACTTTGGATTCTTTGGAATACAAACGTATGTAGGACTAATTTTTAATAAAATGTTAAAGATTTAAATAAAATTTTTTAAATTATATATATCATAAAACATGTTTATTTAATAATGCAACAAAAATACAATAAAAATAATGACTGTAAATGTAGGTGACTTGTAGATGTAGGGATAGATAGGCAGATAACTTGAGATAGCATATTTTTGTTAAATTTAATCGTGATATCTATCCATGAATCTCTAAAGAAAGTTAAAATTTTAAATTTTCTTTAGTGATGAGTTTTCTTTCATGGTTGAGTCACTGCACTGTTTCAAGTCATCTACATTTGCGGTACGTGAAAACACACATTATGATTTTTTTAAATATTTGTACTTAGCAAAATCAACGATGTTAATATGATGAAGAATCCACGATAGTTAGAGGTAAAAATAAAGAAATAAAAGAGACTAAGAAATGTTATTCATTACTAATTCGGGTGTATTCAGATATATTATTTTTGCAAAAAGATGAATCTTTCAGAAAATCGGATTGAGATCGCGCATCTCTACTTCAATGCCATAAACTATCCGCAACTATCCACTCTGCATAACTTACTTAACATTTATGATGGCTACTCCCGTTATTTAATAGCCACATCTCATATAATATCTCGTAGAATTCATATTGCTTGAAATAAAACTTTTTACCATCTTATTATGTAAGAACTATTCAGCATAAAATATGATATAAATACCCACTTACGTTCTTTTTGAGATTTGTGTTTGGATAAAATAATAGAGGTCTTATATTCCACTAATCAAAATTTCTTATAAAATTTAACTTGAAATTGATGCACATATATATTTTTCTAGCATCGAGATATAATTTATACGTCTTGTTTTCTATTTATTTTTTTGTCTACTGCATTTATATCCTTGTTGTATGTACTTCAAATTATTTCATATTATTATTAGTGCGTGACACACATTTAACAAGTGTCTTTGATTAAATTCCATGTTTAATTAAAATTCAATTCTCCTTAATATAGCTATATAATAATGGGTATATTGGAGAATAGCTTTCGTCACACGTTGAATAATGTAATGCCACGGGCGTATAATAAATTCTGAATAATGAGATACGACGAAATTATGTTTATGTACGATGCTAGATTCAGATTTATGCTACGAATTTATGATACGTTGAATTCAAAGTTACATGAAACAAATAGCACTAATAGCGTCTCTCTGAACTCTACCCTATTGAACATACAACCGAGCGGTGGTATTTTCTTTTATTTATCTGTAAATGGACAATCGCGTTTGAACGCGAAACTGATCGCACAGGATTACTCGCGTCCGATAAAAATCACGGGATAACTGCAAAAAGGCATGGCTGTCATCGGGCGATTTCTTCATTATTTTCTCGGAATCGGAGAGAGAGCGTTGGACTATCCGCCGACAAACGCCGGCCACCAAATTACGCTGGACCACGGCCAGATGAAATACACAGGTGGGATATCCTACCCGTCCTCTCCCCCTGAAATCGAGCTGTCGATAACCTTTGTGGTGCTCGTGTACCAGGTACATCGCGGCTGACTCGTTATAGTTGCGCGTGCACACTATATAGTTGCCGCATAGTCGTCCTCAGCGAGTGTTCGTGTCGTTACAAGGCTGCGTTCGCATTTCACTCGGCGACCAATGGCCTCTTCGTTCTCTCTTTCTCTGTCTCTTTTACTCTTTCCAACATACCAGTCGTTCTTTTCCGGTACGCTTGTGAAAGGACTTTTGACCCCATCGTGTTTATTGGTCGGATTGATGCGGTTGACCAACGTCGATTCTGTACGTTTTCGCACGATAGAAGTCGGTCTTTTCTGTTTTTCCGCAAGTATTAAAGCGGATGTAAGAATTCCATAAACTTGTGCTTCTCCGCATGATTTCGAAGTTTATGATAAGTGAGGATATAGTAAGTATGGCAGAAGGAACAGAGAGACTATGAAATTATGATTTAATCTCAGAAAGAATAATAGATATTTTTTATTTCGTAGGATCTATGACATAGATCAATTAAATTCATTACCGTAATATATTGATTCATTATATATTTTATTAATGTTAGGATTTTGATCATTACACCGTGAATGTTTTCAGTTTTTTGGAAGAAATTAAATAAATTAGATAAATTTTAGTATCTCTAAGTTTTTTTTCTCTATCTGATATTTCTTTTCTTGTGCGAAGTATATTTTTCACATGCACACACTCTGAGAAGAAAATTTACTAAATTTTAATAAATATTTTTTTGATATATCCTATTGGAATATTTACTATAAATGTAAACACATATTTATTAAATACAAAAACCATTAATTTTATTTAATTAAATAAATCAAATAAAGGCTCTAATGAATAAATCAAAAATTAAAAAGTAGCCTTTAAGAGCTGACACACAGGTTGTGAGTGTGTAATTATAAATTCTCTATTAAAAAATCTGTTTTAATAAGGAATTTATAATTACACACTCACAACTTGTATCGGTTCTTAAAGACTACCTTTTAGTTACTTTTGTTTTATTTAATTATCATTTATTTAAATATTTATTTATCGTAAATATAAATATTTAGCTAGGACTATTTAAAGAAATATTTATTAAAATTTAATAATTTTTTTTTCAATACAGAATAGAGTCTACATGTAAAATTGAAACGATTTTATCGATTTTAATTTAATTTTTTTTTTTAGACGAAAAATACTTGGTTTAAGATGAAGGAATCTTCCGCCCTCTCTCTCTCTCTCTCTCTCTCTCTCTCTCTCTCTCTTTTTTGTGCGATATTATTGTTGCTAATGCTGTTACAGTGATCATAACACAAATATGAATAACGTTTTATAGTTGAATATATTTTGGAAAAGGAAGAACTGTTAAGAGACTTGAGAACGAGGATTACCAAATGTTCTTATTGCCTTCATTAGGTAACTTAGTTAGTGTAACTTAATTAAAGTACATATGCACGTGAGCCAGCGTGTAAGTAACACAAGTGCTACATTTAAAATATATATATTTCTAATGTAAGCCAGTATATAATTAAAAGCTCTAATTGGATTTTATAACAGGATTAGAGACATTTCAAAAGCTAGGATAAAGCTTGCATTCCTAAGTTAATTGCGTAATATACAGCCACGGTAGCGGAAAAGCTGCTTATGGAATATACATTTGAACGGCGTAATAATTCAAGAGTAAAGCGGAAGAAAGAGAAATTTTATCCCATAACTATACTTTTATACTAAATATTAATTAGTATGGGTAAAATATAAATAGTTTAACTAAATTTTAATCATGTTTATATCCAAAATAGCGCGAATTGTAATTTAATGAGATCTTATGTAATTGTATTTTAATAGAAAGACATTACAATTTTTTTCTATAATTAGGTATATATGTATAGTGCGTTTCTATAACTTTTTTCTAGAATTATACATATATACAGTGTCTTTACTGTTTCAATCTGGATTAATCGAATAAATGTAAATAATTTTTTAAAGAAAAGTATTTCTGAAATTTCTAAATCTCTGTGGGAAAATTCGAAAAAATTCATCTATTTGATATAAAAGAGTGATCGACGATACTCGCTCGTTTTACAGTTTTAGTTTATGGTTGTCGTTTTTTATTATATTTTGATTGCAAACCTAGATTTTTTTATATATATTTTTAGTGTTTAAATGTGAAGTTTTCAATACGGAAATGTTTCATTATATATATATGATTTTTGAAAAATCGAATTTATTGTTTATAAATTGAATTGTATATTAAATTATGATTTTTTCATTTTTCTTTGTGATGCCCTTTAAATCGACTGTAAATTTATTTTTGTATACTTGAGATATTTTCGTATATATTTCCGAAATCTGTTTTTATTTTACGATAAAGAAGAATTTATTCAAACCAATCATGTTGTTTAATCAATAAAATATGTTATGGCTGATATTTAATAAAGCATTTCTAATTGATATAAAATGTTAATAATAGATAAATTAAATGTAACGACATTTTCAGCTTCAAATTATATTCTATTAAGATATGAACAATGCTCAAGTTTTGTAGTATTTTGCACATGCTCAACTTAATTTACTCAATTAATTATTTCTTATTATTCGCGAATTCATCATTATTATTACTATCACGTTTTGAAATCTTGAATCAAAATTTTCGAAATATTCTCTTGTCGTTTCGGAAGTGTTATATCTCTCAAGTAAAATATCTTTTTGCATAATATTTCAGCGCGATTCGTGTACAAAATCGGTTTATGACACGTTTACACGGACATCCTTAATTAATAATAACCGCAGATATGAATCTGGCCAATCGTAGCTATTCCTCTGAAGAATAGAACGACTGTAATTGGCTAGTTTCTAACTATGGATGTTATTAAACCCGATTAAGAGTGTCCATGTAACGTAGTCTATGCTGATAGATTGACGTAAAGTCGGCTTGTATGATGTCTATCATGTGTCAAAGTTAGTTTTCCTTACGTAATAGTAAGACGTTAATTACGCTACCACAATATCCCGCTGCAGTTGTATAGGTTTTCCTCTTCCGCATGATGACCGGATCGTTCTCTCGTTGTTTTATGAAACGTGACTGATCGCTCATTACAACGCATAATCGCGGTTGTAGATCTCGCTCATTCTGCTGTCGGCGATCATTAGCGAGAGAGTTATTGTCCGCTTCTCAACAAAGCGACACGTCCGAAGAGATTGACTTGTCATAAATAATTTCATGTTGTGATCATCGTTGTCAATGGAATTTGTTGATATCGCACAAATTCGGACATCCAAGCGTGAATAATTTGGACAGCTTTATTTAGTAACGTTCTCATTCAAATGCTGCTGTTTAACATATTCCACGATTAATGGAAAAATATAAATATCAGTTATGACATAAAAATATAAATATCAATTATAACATCTAAATTAATATCAATATAAATGTTATAATTGAAAAAGATTAATTATTTGAAAATAAGCAACGGAATAGATCGAGTGATTTAATTAATTAATCATTAATTCACATATACAGAGTGATAAAAAAGTTTGATCATAAAGTTTTGTGTTTAAGTTTTAAATCATTAACAAAAAAAAAAAACAAACTCTGACGTGTTAGTTATACATCTTTTTAAATGCCAAAAATAATTATAATATTCAAAATAGCTATCTTTAACTTTGATATAAGCTTCAAAGCGCTTCGATAATGCATTCATGATGGCTGCGCATCTTTCTATGGATAAAGTCTCTCAGGTAGCTAATAAAACGGTCTTCAGATTATCAATCGATGAAAATTGTCTGGTGCAGAATCTCTTAAGTTTTTAATAAGATGTAACTAATACTCTCTGGAGTTTGTTTCTTTTTTGAAAAAATATACGTTACTAGTTGGACAACAGGTTGACTTTATTTCTTTTCATTTTGATATCAAAATGATGACAAAAGACGGCAACTTGTTATCTAACTAATTATAAGTAATAATTTGATAAACACATAAAACTTTGGGGTCAAAGTTTTTTATTACTCTATATAGATTTGATTTATTACGGTCTTTCATTATAGAGATACTTTTAATGGATCTCTTTGTACTATAAATGTTTATGCCAGCTTTCACGTTTGTTGGTTTTTTGTTACCCTACAATTTAAAAATTACAGTAGAGGTATTCGAGAAATAAATTTTTACGTCGGGTGACCATTAATGGGGCGACATTGTGCCGCGTCGGGCAACTACTCTCTATGCAGTCAAGCATTCGCAGTTTTCCACTCACTCTTGTTTCGTTTTTCTTTTTTGTTCACTTTCGTGGACCAGCCCCGCCATTTCTTCCTCCCGTCTCTCGGTCTGGCTTTGTGTTTTTTCGTCCACGTTCGTGTTCTCCTTCGTTTTTCCTCATTCTTTTCCATTTTTGCTCTCAACTATTTGTTTTTCTTCGTTCGTGATTTTCTCGTATGGTTTGCTCTTTCTCTTTATTCTCGTCTCTTCTTCCTTTTCGCTTGAGATTTACTGTCTTCCATTGCCGCGACCACCTTTTTGGATGATATTCACCGCCATCGGGCACGTTCTTATCGCGGCGTATAGCGATTAGCGTAAATTTCAGTTAAGAAAAAGGACAACCCGTCTGCCGGATAAGATAACTGTTTAATCTTCGTAGTATATCGTAACTTAAATTTTTCCGAGCAACAACGAAGGAATGTTTCCCATTGATCTATTTTTTTTTTTGCCATCTTTCCCGCAATAGTTTTGTCTCCATTAATCAACCTGATTTTTAGATTAATTTCAATTTCTAGAAAACAGAATTATTGAAATTTAATATTCACTATTGTTTTAACTTTGATGTTATTATGCTAATATCTATAATATCTTGCTGATATCTGTTGTAATGGAATGCACATCGTACCGATGTGGAATACGTTTCTTCACTTTGAAACCCTAACTCTGTCAGTAGTTCTGGTAGACTTGCGAATCTAGGAGTGGACATAACACTAAATCTCGAGCATGATTCGATCTATTTCCGCAGACTGCCCGTCGATTGAATTAAGTTGAGCTTAACGAAATCCGATTCTACGTTGAGTTAGATTCCACCACTCACACCGTTTCATTTGTACCTGCAAATGCATTTAATACAATATTCAGGTTCAAGGTTGGAGAAACAGCATTTGGAGAAACAGTGCCGTAGAGTATCGGTTTGCGGTTGGTGCAACCACGCATCGTATTCTACTGCAACAAAACGAAAATCGAAGTCACCAGTAGCGAAAGTCGTTCATACGAAGCTCTCCCTCTCCCCTCGTTGCAGCAGGCGTTACAATGCGACGTCGACTTGCTGCAGAAACGTAACTTTCTGATAAACGAGGCGGAGACACGACGCGGCAGCGGTCGGGATTCCGCGTTTCGGGAACAACGTAATGGGCGGAGAAAACGCGGTGTTCTCTCCTCAGACAGTTTATCGTCGCTCTTCCATGAGCGCGCCAGATAGTTGTAAGTTATGCGAGCTCACGGATTCTCATGGTAATGAAATAAAATTGATGAGCGAAACGCGAATATCCCGCGAATTTTGCGAGAACGAGAATTTATACGAGCGAAAGAGTTTCTTAACTACTAGTGAAATCTCATAATTTTTTAAGTTCATATTTCGCAGTATTTATGCAAAATAGATGCAGTACATATGTTATTATAGCAATACTAAAATACTACCAATCTGCAATTAACGAGATATGAGCAATGAAAAACATATAGATTATTAATTATTGAAATAACAATAGAATTCGCTTTAATATTTACATGTTCATACATGTTTATACATGTTTGTTTATACGTGTGCAGTATTTATTATTTGTACAATATTTATATTTAATTAGAACATTAACGTAAAATAAATTTTATAACGATCAGTTTTTGAGTGATGCATATTTGCGATGTTTGACAGAGCGATATATAAAGTATTCAAGCGTTGTAATTAAAAGTTATACAATGCATTTTTATTTAATTATGATTTGCCTGATAGTCGAATTCGTCGAAATGCAAATGCAGATTTTTCCGTTATATAACACATATTTTCATAAACGTATAATTTATTCGAGGAAATGTATTTTACTCGAAAGAATATAAAAATGTAAAAATTATAAGTATCAGGTATTCTGAAATCGGCGTTTTTTTTTTTGTAAATTTATTAGAGACGAGCATTTTATATTGTATTCTGGCTCAGTTGAAGCGGAAGCGTACGAAAATTGCGACTCGATTCGTTTGAGAGAGATGATAATTTTAAATGGAAATACGCAAGTAATTTTACCTGTGGTGTTTAAACAAAAGCGGTAATACTTATAAAGCAAATTGGAGGGTACAGATGCGCGAAATTGGCTCCAAGGAATTTCTAACAGAAATTTCGTGCTTCTAAGATATTCTGTATATATTTGAATTTTATTGTTAGATTCCCCCTTCCCTCCCCCCCCTCCCTCGATGGAGAAATTTCTATTTAATGCTCGTAGTTGTACATTATAAAAACAATAGTGAGTACTTTCTATTTGGCAACACAAGTTGATACAAACATCGTTCTATCTTTTTTGACATTTAGTGAGTAACAAAGATAGAACATTTGTATCGACTTGTATCATCAAATGGAAAACTTCCAGTGTAATATATATATATATATAGTATATTATATATATATATATTAGGTGTACAAAAAAGTTCTGAGCTTTGCCTTCCTTCTGAACCTTTCCCATCGTATGTAATCGTACGGAAATGGCTTGCTGCGTAACGCCAAGCTGTTCTGCAAGCTCCTTTTCAGTTTGCGCAGAGTTTATATCCAGCAGTGCTTGCAATTCGTCCGTTTCAATCTTTTCAGGGCGTCCAGCACGCGATTCATCTTTAAGACTGAAATCTCCTTGGCGAAACTTTTGATACCACCTTTTGCATGTTGCATGACTTACAGCGTTCTCTCCATATGCAGCACAAATCATTTCAGTGGCTTCAGCAGCATTTTTCTTCAGATGAAACGCGAAGTGGATGGAAAATCGAATATGCTCTTTTGTAATTGCCATCGTGAACACTACTGATTTTTGAGGTTATGTGCATCAAACGCCAAACCGTATCGCATTTCAGGAGGTTAAATGTTACTGTTTTAAAACCCCAAAAGGGCGGGAAGATATATAAAATTTAAATTGTTATTTCGGTTGTATCAAATCTAAAGCTCAGAACTTTTTTGTACACCTAATATAATATTGCGTGATTTACATATGTAGGAATTACATATGTAAGTGTATGCTTCAATACATAGATTGTAGTTCCTGTTGTATTTTGATATTTGTTTAATTCATGTACTTCGATGCTCTAAAAAGTATAAGTCGTATATAATCCTTACTGTATTGATATTGATATAAGCATGAATTTAACATTATGTTAATGTTACATTATTTAAACTAGGACGTTAAATTACACTAAGCTTAGTGTTTATATCAATACCAACACGATGAGAATTAACACAGATATAGTATTAAGTCTATATCCATATGTTTTAAAGTAAAAATAAAAAGTTTTAAATGAAATTTAACTAAGAGTTTAGTTTTATATGTATATATAAATCTTGAATTGTTGAATTAAAATCGAATTTATAATAATTATAAAAATACGTTATAAATTTAGTTAAAGATCAATATATCGTCATTTGAAATGACAGATTCTGAATTTCACCAAAGGAAGTTGGAAGTCGGTAACGGAAATCGAAAGGAAAAAGTATGACTGTAGGAATAGGATTTCAGTGAGTATAGTGGGTAAGATGAGGAGGTGGGTCGAGTATAAAAAGTATTAAATGTGGTGGAGAAAAGCAGAAAGTTATATCAGACACAGACTACAATCAAAATATGTACATAAAAAGTTTATTACAGTTTAATGACGATGGATATATTTAAAAATAGAATTATTTTTTATGTGAATGATGATAAATATACCATAATGTCCACAAATATCTATAATATTTATCTAAAGTAGGAAAGTAATAGAACATTTTCGTATTTTTTAATATAAAGTTAAATCTCGAAACTTTATAGAATTACATAGAAAAATTATTAGAAAAATTTAATAATAAATTTATTAAGTTTATTTTCTATGGTAATATATTTAATTCAACATAGAAAAATATCGTTCGACTTCAACTTACTGGAAATTTGAAGGAAAAAGCATTAAGATATGTAATCAAAAGTTTTAAATCGTAAACTTAATAGAAATATAAAACGCATTTTACGGGTTAAAACGAAGTCTTTGGATCTAATACTGAAATCTGTTCGTGCGTTTGATTTCTCTTATATGCTCGTAAGATACATAAGGTATCCGATCATTGACCATCTTCATTTCCAACTATCAGGCAACTTGATCTAGTTTGTGCCCTGAACCTCTATCCCTCTAAGAGGATGATAGTCGAGAGCGAACTGATGCATGCTTCATCTCGTCCGTTCTCTCCAAGCGGAGTATATTCCGTGTTACGCGGTTGATCGTGAAGGATAATCGTCTGTTCGACGAGGCGGATCAGTCCAAGGTGCCGGAATACAAGTGGTATTCCTACGGCTGTTGCGGTGTTGCCCGTACAATATCCGGCTCGTTCTGCCAACGGTGTTCTCTAGCTGCGTATTTAGGGTGTGTTTGCGGTGTCCCGGGTCGCACAGCGCGGATACGCGTGCGGTACACCGGTGCACCGTTACGACACCACGGCAGCGAACCCCGACGCAGAACAATCGATACTGGCGTGCCAGACGAGGACGTCCGAAGATGCTTCGCCCGTTAGTTAGTCGGATAAAAAGCATCTCTCGCGCGATCGATCCGTCCGGCACCGCGATCGCGATATAGTTAACATCGCCCGCTTTCCGCGCCCTTTTTATTTTCACCCGGGGTTTTACGACCGAGACAATTATCGAACGCGAATTCGTTATCGCAGCGGGGGTTCTTTCTGCGGGGATTAAAGATAAAGTTACCGCAAGAGTTACCAATAGTTAAACTAATAGGTTAGGCTCAATTTTGAACAATTTTCTCAAGTATATTTATGAAGGATTATTTAGGAGGTTATATTTGTGAAGGAATTATTAAACTTCCGTTAGCTAAGTTGGAGTTTAAAGGTGGTATTTCGATTTTTTGGTAAATAAATTTCAATTTCTATGCAAAATAACTGGAATATAATTTAAAACTTCTGATAGTAACACTTGTTAAAACTTTCATAAGTATAATATGCAAGAATTTTTTCATATTTTTATACAGTCCGAAACAAGTGAAGTTCAAATGGCTGATACAAGATGCAAAATTCAACATGGCCGATGGAGAGCCAAAATGTCCAAATATTATTAAAAATTTGTACACCATAATTATATTTATACATTGGAAAAAGGTCTGATTGCATTAATTGGGATTCTAATAGATTCAATAATAAAGGTACAAATCAACATTTATAGTTAAATTTATTAAACATTTTAATCGAGATAATCAGAAATTCAATTACGATAACTATATCTGATTGATATGATCAGAATGCATTTTATTCGTATCTTTTATTGGTAGAACTGGTTACATTTTTTTAAATGTAACTATACGTATAACATTACTTTGTTTTTTAATTTTTATATAATAATTGAATATATGATATATATATTCAAATAAATCTTTGAATTTAATTTAACATTGCTGTTCATTAAAATTAATACATAGAATAATATCTTATATTACTGCTAAAGTATGCAATTTTATTAAAAACTCAATGATTGCAATCATAATACCGAAATTATTGTAATCATTTAATTGTTTGGTGATGTAATAAAATTTCTTATTCTTCCATTGTTGCACATATGCTTCTTGAATGCATTTCAGTCTATTATCTTTTAAATGCTTTCTGCTAGACAAGATATAACCTTTGGTTACAGCACAGACTAAGAAACCGGTTCCCATACTGGTTTTCCTTTCTGGAAAAATATCTGAAATCTGGTTTTGTGCAAAAATTATTTCTACGAAGTGCACGAGTAAATGGGTTTCGTTTAACCTTGGAATATTTCTTATGCAAGAATAGTATAATATCCGAATGTTGAAGAAAAGTTCATGTTTAATGCATCTTGAGGAAAATGTCTAAGTGAATTCTTGAAGTTAAAACCAGTGTTCTCACATTATGTAAATAAAATCGTTAGACTCAAATGCTAAAGACAATGAATGAAAAGTGATTTTGCAAATTCTCATTAAAACTGTCTATCTCACACAATCTGAGTTATTTAATTATAAAACTTTGTACTGTTTGTTGCTTACTAGTGTTGAATGAATGTTGGATGCGCAAATACTGAACAGGACTGCAACAGAAATGTTGCAAAATTCATTAAATTTGTCACTGTTCTATAAAAGTTTGCTTAACAAGTTGGTCAAATGGTCTTGACATATCCAGGCTGTTGCTTGCATTTATCTATATGATTCAGCACGTTTCCTTGAAGCTTATATATTTATAATAAAATACGTTAATTCTGATTGTTTTTAGATGATGTAGAAAATGCAATTTTAATTAGTGATGTATACAATTAGTATTTTAATTGATCTTATTAAAATAGTAGGAAATACTTAAAATTAAGAATTCTTGCGAACTGTTATCTTTTTCCAAATAACAATTTATAAAATGTTCTTAAAAAATATATACATATATATATATATTTTTTTTTTCTTTAAGGACATTTTATAAATTGTTATTTGGAAAAAGATAACAGTTCGCAAGAATTCTCAATTTAAAATATTTCCTAATATTCTTTCAATGGAATCTAATTTTGAATCTATTTTTATCTGGCATCTACCTGGCATCTTTTAAAAAATAAGGATGTGTTTTTTTTTTTAGAAATTTGCATAGTTTGACGAACTGTATGGGGTGGAGTAAACTTTTTTCGTAAATGTCATGATAACCATTGTAAAATATGAATCTTTCTCTTACAAATTAAAAAGAATTAAGATTTTTTTTCGAGGAGATACAGTGTCCGATTTTACGCGTGCGCGTGTATGTGTAGGGGTGATGGTGGTATGTGAGGGTATATTTGCTCTTTAAAATTGTGTTTTCACCTCTTCGAATGATCTCTTGTAAACGTGTACGCATATTTATGTAAGCTCTTGTTGAAGCCTGAAGAATTTTCCATCATATTCGATGCAATGCCGCTTCCAGTTGCTGCAGATTTGTTGGCTGTTCCTTTAATATCTTTGTAACCTTCTTCCCATACATGTTCAATGGGATTCAAATCCGCGCTCATTGGTGGATGTGGTAGCATCTTTGTTGTTTTCTTCGGAGAAGTTGATTGCAATTCTGACGATATGTGGGCGAGCGTTAGTCTACAGGATAAAATATCAAGATGCTACCACATCCATCAATGAGCGCGGATTTGTATCTTATTGGAACCGCCAACAGATCTGCAGCAAGTGGAAGCAGCATTGCATTTAATATGATGGGAAATTTCTCAGGCTTCAATTAGAGTTTGCATCAATATGCGTGTACGTTTACAAGAGATCATTTGGAAGACAAGGCGAAGATATACAATTTTAAAGAGTAAATATACCCTCACATACCGCTATCTTCCTCCACACACATCCACCCACCCACCCACACACACACACACACACACACACGCGCGCGCGCGCAGACACACATGTTTATTTATCTATTAATTATAATAATTGCACCTTAATTATATTATATTTTAATTGCACATTATAATCATCTTAACTATTAGCAATTAACATATTTTTAATAATTTTTGATAACTATTATATGATATTCTAAATATATTACATACGAGTATATATATATATCTATACATGTATACAGAGTGTCCCGTAAGTTTTGTATAGATAGATT
>NW_017305672.1:152230-156126 GCF_001594115.1 Trachymyrmex septentrionalis
TGTAAAGTACAAACTTTACTTTTAAAAATGAAAAAAAATCTTTTAAATGCGACATTTTTAGCGGATTTACGCTTACTTGAATTTCGCTTATTTTTTTTTAATACGAATTTTGATATAAATTTATCTATGCAATAATTTTGTTGACGAGTGTTTATATTAGACTGACAAAAAAAATTTTTTTTTAAATCGGTTCCTAAGCTCAAAAGCTTCCATTTTATGCTAAAAACACCTTTAAACTTTTATTTAAAAAATATTAAGATTTAAAAGTCGCTAATGAACGATTTTTAAATCAAAGTTTCGATTTTCTTTAACACATATTTGATTTGATACAAAAATGACTTAATCCAGATTGTAAATATGTATATATCAGATTGTATATACATATGTGATACTATATGTTTTTTTTTGGCCGCTGAACATGATGTAGTAATTCATTTAATTCTACGATATACGACTTAAGAAATACAGCCTGATTAATGTGAAAAAATGAAATTTCAAGTGTTAGTAAGGTTCTAAGCGTTCAAATGGGTCGTTATTTTCTTCAAACGATAGTCTATTCATCCAAAACGAGATCCAGTTGAAATTTTCCCAGGATCTCTTACATGGCCTCTAAAAGTTGCCAATTAACTGAATTATAAAACGTTTTTAAGAATAGAAAAAATTTTGTTACAACTTCTAAAGTATATCGTTTTATGGTTTTGACATCCTCAAATCAAATACCTCAATTTAACAATAAAAACTTCTTTATTAGAAAATGAAATGAGTATGTATGTAGTATAATACAAAAAGATATTAATTAAATGAAATAGACTATATATATATATATATATATATGTATTCGGATTTTATTATACGAGTATATTCGAAAGATAAGATTCAAATTTACTAACCGTAAAAAAAATAAAATAAATGATATTGATATTAAAACAATCCTTAGACATCGTAGTATCAAAATATATACATTTCCGATTTTAGTGCTGACCTAAATTGATTGAAAATAATTAATTCGTCGCAAAGAAGAGTGCGCCGCACCTTAAAGTTCATTACTCGATCGTAAAAGAATTTGGTGCTCGCATGATTTTGGTATTAAAACAATCCTTAGCATCGTAGTAGCAAAATATACATATTTGAATTTAATGCTCTTTTCCATCGGAATCACATCCGTGTGTGCTCGGTGCTGCGCTGATTGACTTTTGTTTATCGTGGAATCCCTTCATCACCTTTTTAATGAGGCAGAGAAAATCGATAATAATAAATACGTGAGGCATTTTGTAGTCGTATTTAGATTAACGTTATGTATTATGTGAAAACTCATGACCAAATCGCCATGCAATGAAAGTTTGTTTTTTAATGAGTCGCCGGTGCGATGTTTGTCAAAGGGCTGCCGCGCAGCGTGTCGACAATGAGAATCAAAGGATTCTTTCTACGCGCCGCGACAGTCGGCAAATTAATTTTTTTCAGTCATTTTAAATGAGAGCACTAAAATCAGAAATAAATATATACGCACATTTACAATCCGGGTTAAGCCATTTTAGTATCAAATCGAACATGTATTAAAGAAAATCGAAATTCCAAAAATCGTTTACTAGACCTCTAAATCTTAATATTTTTCGATAAAAATTTAGGAGTGTTATTTTGGCATGAAATGAAAACTTTTGAGTTAAGAGGTCGATTAAAAAATGTTTTTTTTCTCTTTTCAGTCTAATATACAGGGTGTCCCCAAAAAGGGACATCTGAATATCTTGGAAAATATAAGTTTTACAGAAAAGTATTTTAGACAAAAGTTGTAGGGTTTAAAAGGATCTATTTAGGTCTAAACTAATCTTATCAGCTTGAGTGACGTCGCGAAAGTCAGATCAAAGTCACATCGATTTTTTTAAATAGCACACCCTATTTTTGATTCTAGGAACTAATAACTGGTGTCAAGAGCTTTTTAAAATAGTACAATAAAGTTATTTTTCATAGAGTACTTCTTGAATTATAAGGCTTGAAAGTTATAGTGTCGCTGGCATTAGCATTACGCATGGTGTTCCACCGACTTCTACATAAAACCTCTTAAGATCAAGGTTATTGGACATTGTTTCTCTTATTTTTATTTTTGCACTGAAAATTTATTTTTATGTAAAAATGTAAATAAGAGAAACAGTCTCCTATGATCTTGACAAATGTTATCCAAGAGATATAATCCTGAACAACATTATAGTTATAATATAAAACGCTCGATTATTTGACAAAGCAAAATAACAAGATAACGACCAAAAACGACCATAAAAATTGTTAGATAATAAAAATATATATTTGAGATACAATATCACTCAATTCTTACACATTAAAACGTTTCGACTCACAGAGTCTTCTTCAGTTAACAATACAATTAATCTAATAATCGAAACGCAATTAAAAAACGGAACTAATGTCATAATTGTATCATAACTAAAGTATTATCCCATTTTCATAAGAGCATCGTCATGATGTTATACGATATAACTAAATCTTCGTTTAAAGGCGAGAATCACGTTAAGTCGAAAGAGAAAAGTTAAATGATAAAAAATAGTCTGAGAACGAAATTTATTAAAATTATGTAAGAATTGTGATGAAAAAGAATTAAATATATCAAGTAGTCAAATTATCTTATATATGGTATGGATTGATTAACAAGCTGTCAGGACCCTGCTAATAGAATATAGTAAAATTATATAATTCAGAGTCATTGTTCGTAACAGAATCCTGACGTAGACTAACGCCAATAAGTAATAACACGCATATATAAAAGACAGTGAGTCTAAACAATATTAAGTATCCGTAACCAATAATATGTAGACTTCAGAATAAACGTTAGATGTAAGCCAATCATTTCAAAAGCAGTAACCAACCAATCAATTAGAGTCATTAGAAATTTTTTTAAGAATATCAAAATAGGAACCATCCAGCAATTCCGTATCTTTTTTACAATTGATACCGTTCGTTTGTTCTTTAATATAGATCATCTCCGTAATCAATCTCTTGTTGTAATTATGTTCAATGTCTAATATTTTAGTATTTTCCCAATCAAACATGTGATCGTATTCCAGCATATGATTAGTGATAACAAAATGTCTGAACGGACCCAATTTTATATTGTTACAATGTCTTTGATTCTCGTTCGCAATTTTCCCTTGATTTGGCTCACGTAAGAGGCATCGCAGTTTTTACAATCAATTCTATATATTACATGGTCTATAAAGGCTGGATCCGTTTTGTTTTTTTGAACTTTAATAAACATATGAAATTTGTTGATCGTGCGATGACGAACTAATGTTACTGATTTATTAAATATTGATGTTGCCTTTTCAGTAATACCTTTAATATATGGAATTATCATTAATTCTTTCTTAACAAGATTTTCTGTTCTTTCCTTTTCTTTCTTCCGACTCTCTCTATTAAAAAAAGTTGATTTATTACGGCATATATTTTTTAGTCTTTTATTTATATTATTAACATTCAATGTCATAATATTGTACTTTTTCGAGCTTTATAACTCGGAAAGTACTTAATGAAAAATAACTTTATTGCAGTGTTTTTGAGCAGAGCTCTCGACACCAATCATTAGATTCCTGGAATCAAAAATAGCGTGTGCCATATAAAAAAATTAATGTGATCTTAACTTGACCTTGATGACGCCCAAGGTCAAACTGATAAAATCAGTAAATAGATCTTTTTGAACTCTCTCTATACCTTTGTCTGAAACACTTTTCTCTAAAACTTATATTTTTCGAGATATTCAGATGTCCCGACCTTTTCAGGCCACCCTGTATACATTATAATTATGAATTCTCTTTTATTTATTCTTCTTTTAAAATTCTCTAATTTTTGAAGTTAATTTTTTGTTAAGCAAGATATAATTCCTGAATATTTTT
>NW_017305672.1:156226-164559 GCF_001594115.1 Trachymyrmex septentrionalis
GCAAAAGCCGGTTTCCGGAATTGTAATCTCCAATAATCTCTCGGAGCTTATTTGTAGATATGCTCATTATCGACTATCTCGGCTCGCGGTGAATTATGGTAATTCCATCCTATCATAATAAATATAATGTACTAAATTAATATTTGCTATATTCACCTCTTGCCGATACGACATGCATAACTTTGTTTTACACTACATTAATCGGTAATAGTTCAGTAATCTAAATCTCCATGAACTCCTGTAATAATATTCAAGATACCTAATGCGTTAAAGAGAGTTTACCGTGGACGTATCGGCATAGCCAACTCGACTCGCTTAATAATCTCCATGGTTTCCTCGGATACGCTTGCTTGAAACTAGATCGTAAACACTCCCTTCCAGGAATTTCGCCGAACTTTTGGCGGTACTGCAAGAACGCGGCGGCAACATAAAGTCTCGTAAACAATGAGCTAACAAAAGGGGAGAGCGTTACGTCTCTTCTATGCGGCGGGATCGCGCAGTCACCGGAAATATAGACGGCAACGGACGGTAATCTTTACAGCCAATTTAAGCCGGATGAGGCGTCCGCTCGCCGAAAAGTTGGCCCGCGCGATAATATTTCTGGCCGGGAAATTAAAGTCGCGCTCGCGCTGCCGAAAGGGTGGGTGGATGGGTGCCTGTGCGAAAACGCAATGCGGGTAGAAACGGGAATTCCCTTTCGCCTCACGTCGCTTCGTGACGTACGAACATAGTCTATTAGAGTGGAAAGAAAGTCGCCGCGACGAAGGCGACAGGGACGTATCCGGAGGATTTTCCGGGATAGTCTCGTCGAGATTAGCAATTGAGTCTCGTATTAGATTGGATAAATTTACACTTGTAAGGTAAATCGTAAAAATTAGCCCGCTTCGTGTATTTTTACAAGTATTTCGCACGCGTCGCAATGCAAGAAATGATGTCTAAAAATCAAATGAGAAATTGTTTTTAAGTAAAATTCTTAATATAAATTATTAGAAACTGCTATTATTTCAGTAAAATGATGCGAGAGCTCTCATCGGAATTATGAAATTTTAATGTCGAGGTGCCAACTTCACACACGCGTCTAAATATCTAAAAGGAAAGGAAGAAATGTGGCCCCTCCGCATCTCCATCCCTGGGGATGAAATATAGTGCGACTGTCAAAGCGACGTTACGAAAAGATGCGAGACGGTCTGCTAGTCGCGAGCGGCACGTCGCGGCGATGTGCGCCTTCCAGGATATTAAGCTTGTCTAATTTTCGCAATTTGTCGTAGCAAAATATTACGAGGCTCTCGTAACGAGGAACCTTTCTTCGCGAGAATTCCGGCCACGCCTACGTGCTTGCATCGGGTTGCGGGTATAAGAAAGCCTTTTCCGGCTGAAGAACGCATGTAACCCCCTTTCTCGCGTGGGATAGATGGCAGGGGGGGGGGCGAAAGGGGATGAAGGGCGCGAACCAGCCCAAAGTTCGGCCCGTTTAATCTCCCTGGCGATAAATTTGCGAAATTAAATCATGGAATATTATATGGTTGGGGCATAATGGGCACTTTGCCGGTAATGTACGGCCGGATTATTAGCATAATGCAAGATCCCCGTCGTCCACCTGCGCGAATGGATATGTATAGGTGTATATAGCTCGTGGCGTACGGTATTGGTGATTGCAGGTAGTTGCGATCGAGTTGCATGAGACGGTCACTATATTACAATATATTGTCGATTATGCTGTCCGATATACACGTATATTGTAAAAGCTATAACAATAGTTTTTCTCTCACACGTTTCTCTCAACATTGAAAATATGCTTGAAAATATGCTTGGAAATTGCCTGTCGAGAATAAACGTTCGATTTTTGTTCGACAATTTTAAACGATTTGTACATCTTTTCAATTTTTTCAAAAGAATTCTTTGGCTGCAAATAATGCAGTATTATGTACTTTATTAGATACGGTAAAAATATTTTATTTTTTTAAATAAAAACTTAAAATAGCGATAGTGGCACTATTCATTTTTATGCATATGACCGTGTACGGTATGAGATACTGTATGCGATATAGTCTTGTATGCAAAGGTAATTTTTGAAAATATTGGAACGGACGAGGTTTTGAAAGGGGACGATTTCGACATGTGTACACGTCAATTTTTATTAAAGTGAGAAGATATTGGAGTATAGAAAAATTTGCATCCGGAAAATTCGACATTCTACTATGAACAGATCCATCCACACATATTTACATATTAGTCTTTCAGTAATGACTTTAAAATAACGCACGATATTTGTTAACGACATTTCGTGAAGAATATCCGATGAATGATAGTTTTACGCAAAATAAAAAAAAATATATGTACTGGGGATAGACAAAATAATGTGAACGTTTGGAAAATACACTAGTTATGTTTTTAATAAGATATTGATCTATCATTTTTCTTTAGTACAGATTCTATTCTTATTGGAATCGAGTCATACAATACTTGAATAATTACCAGTGTAATATTATGTCTGCATTGTTCCAGCAGACTATTTTCCAATTACTTAATTAAGAGATATTGAAAAGAAGGAAATCTGCTTCTTATATCCTGCTTCTCAAAACTACTCATAATGATTGCATGATTTAAATCAGATAATTGCGCTGAATTAGGAAAGACGTTAAAGAACATGGACAAAATTAATTTCTTAAGAAATCAATATCAGAAAATAGAGTGAAAAACAAAATGTCCTCCTGTAGCGTTGTTATTAGCAATTGAAACACGTTCTGCTATACAAATAAACATTTAATACAATATTCCATTGGTGCCTATTTAAGCATTGTATACGACTATTCTATCTCTATTTAACGATGCTTAGAAGCATAATTTATTGGTGCAATATTGGCACAATATTGCATGGCCCAATATATCTTCAATGCAATGCCAACGATTAATAAATGTGTCGCTAAATAACGTGCTACCAGAGACAGAATCTGTATTAGAGACAAATGGTTAACCAATATTTTATTATGCCAATAATTTAAAACAAATAATGCATTTCTCTCAGGTGTTTACATTTTTTAAATTTTATCTATTCCCGTATGTATATTACCGACAAAATACGTTTATATAAATATATTTATATTATACAGATATATTTTTTAAGTAGAATATAAAAATACATTATAATATAATGTAACTCATTAAATTCTATTGTTTATGATAGCGAATGTTCCATTATCGCTTTTATTCCTTAAATTGTACTTGAAGCAACTGGAAAATAAAAAAGCTTTTATCGCCGTCAGCTTCAATTTTCTTCTAGGGCTCTCTCTCTCTCTCTCTCTCTCTCTCTCTCTCTCTCTCTCTACATATTTATCTATCTATCTTTTTTTAGTGCTCCGTTGGCACCATATAATGATGGGCCTGTTACCCGTTTTTCTTCGGCATTATTAAACGTTTTTACGATCAATTAGCGGTTTTACTTGTTGCCCTGCGCGTCCCATAAAATTCTCGCCTCTCGTCTCGTCTCGAGCCCGATTCATTAATTCCCATCTTGAGAGCCGAAGCTCTTTATATCTTTTGCTTCCCGTATAGTAGAAAGTTACACCGTTCTCTTCGTCATCATAGACGACGAGAGATCGCGTGCATTTCTTTCTTCCTCGTCGTCTGCGCAATATCATAATGCATTCCGCAAATTCGTTCTCGCGACCGCGTTATACCGTGCATTGCTGCAACGCGGTTCAGTAATTACTTCATTAATTACTCCGCTAATTACTCGACTGATTATTCCATTGCGAGTATTCGGTTATTCCAGTATCGAACTATCCTGCTACCGACTTTGCAGCGCCGTTACATCGAACGGCTTTTCTATAGATATAGATAATCGCTCTTTATCCCTGACTACTAAAGATAAGCTCGTAATATGGTTTAGCATTTCGATGATGGTATTGTTAGATATATGGCTTTACAGCTCAATAGTTCTTGACAGTGCAATCGGAAATCCGTGGCTTCTCGAACAGGAATATTTTACTTCTGTTAGATCACTCGTCGATTATTGATAGAAGCTTTAATAAAGTCTAAACGAGCAGGGAAGTTATAATTTTTCTTTAAGCTTTATCTTTTAAGTGTATCATATCTGCAATCTTTTACTTTTAACTCTTTAGAGAAAATAAGTCAAAACGTATATGGGAATTAGTTGAAATTAAACGAGTTTAGTGTATATGAAAACTTCTTTTTTTCACTATCGTTTTTATAACGGAAAAGTTATCGATGCCTAAAAATACTGAAAGCAGCTTTGTCGCATTTTATCGTGTACGAAAAAGTCGATAATGCTTTTTTCGTCGAAAACTTTTAGTGAAACGCATAAAGGCTTATGAAATTGCATAAAGCCGCATTACGTTCGCGATAGATATAATCTTCTTATTTTATCGAGAGGTATAAGAGAAGAATTGAATTAGGGTGCGCGGCTGTTTCGGAATCAGCATCATCAGACGTCGGTTCACCATGCGACTCAATCCATTGTACCATCCTGAATGGATTCCATACCGAGTTACCGGACTATTGCAGTTTCTGCTAATTTCCGGCCGATCTCCGTCGATCTATATGTCGAATAAGAATGGTATGTGCGTATATCTATTTCACACGTATGTGTTCTCGGAGGGGAACATTGAATTCAATCACGGAGTGGTCGACCGCGAGTGGTAAACACTTGTCTAGCGGCGTTTTGTTTTCCCATTTACGAAACAGCTCGCGGTATTTGATCTTCTCTGAACATTTAATAGCCAGCCTCAGCTGTAATTGATATAATCCGCAGATCATCGCGTTCCCGAGCTGTCAGTAGCGCGAGGATCGGTAATGCAAATGCGTGAATCTGAATAATTTACGTTGGGATAAATTGCGTGTTTGAGATATCTCAAAATACTGCGAGAATAGTCAGTTATATTTATATTATTCTGACATAAATGAAAATTGGTCATATTATTTTAACCTATAATTATTCGAACGGTTGTTTGCCGTTATAATAAAAGCTTTTTCAATATGTTCGGCTCTGTACGGTACTTATAAGAAAAACTGTTTGTACTAAAGTTTTATACACTAGATATGTATATAGCTGCGAAAAAGTACAAATCTCGAACTTATTTCCATGAGGATTTAAAGAGCGCGAGTACAAGAGTTGATCGGAGATCGTATTGACAACTTTTTAGGCTTATCGAGTTTGTGATTGAATATCGGTTTTTCTGAACGCTTAAGTGTGCTATGATATCCCTGTGTAATTTAATATAATAAATTTAAATCACAAAGATCTAGTATATAATTATTTGACCATGCGTTTGTCTGATGAGATCCTAAAATAGTTTTAACTATCTGCGTAAGAATCTTTTAACAAGTTAGGGAATTTTTTTCCCAAGCTTTAAGGATATATCCTCTTAGCGATAAGTATTCAAGACTTTTCCTGGGATTATCGAACTATGAATCGCTTCTATTCTGCAGCAAATCGGATTATCGTCATATGTATTGCGTTTTTGAATATATACCTGCATATATCATGTTCGAAATCGTAATCTACGTATAGTGTGTCATATTCTACGCGTAATCAATCATTTACGGATAACAAAATTTAAGTAAAGAAGTAATAAATTAAACAAATTTGAGATGTTATAATGGCGCTTTAGATATAAATAAATGAAATTGAAAGCTCACTTTTCAATTTGCATACTAGAAAAGTAACATATTTTAACAAACGTATTATTTCAATCCATTTATATAACAAACATTCAATGTTAAGGAACTTTGCATATATGTAATTATATTAAAATTTAGAGCAACGTAAGGAGTGATTCTGAACGATTTGGAGTTAAGCCAGTTTCTGTATCTCCTTGTAAGTAACACGAGAAGCAAGTTACTCTCTTCTTTATTCTAGAAATGGGAAATTGGAGTAGCTTCTCATTCACCTTTCTTAACTTTTTCAATTCTTCTATCCCATGTTCTTTCGATCTTATTGTTGTTTCGTATTTCTCGTATTTCTCGCGCGTTGAATCCGAGACAACTGCACCTGGCATTCAATGTACGACAGTGTTTTGTAAGATTGGTAAAGTGATTCCATTTTGTAATATTGAAAGTTTTAGGAATCAGACATGTAAAAGGGATCATATAATCAGATACATGACTGTCTTTTTGCATTCGTTGTTTTGCTTTCGTAATAGCATTACGCAAAAGCATTACTAAAAGCATTTCAGGATTTAACATAATAATATGATTGAAAATATAATTCATTTATTATAATTTATTCTTGCTATCTCAAGTTGTGTTATAGATTATATATAATTAATATGTAATAATATACTTTTTGATATAACGATAAAATTTTTCAAATTTATGTTTCTTTTATTTATAAAATTGCTCCTTTATGTAAAGGAGCATTGTTTAATAATTGGCATATTTTCTCAATTATGTACGTGCTATGTAAAGATCACGCTGTAACGAATAGATTATGGAAATATGGGAATAATTAACGTGAAATAACAGAAATGCAGTAATTTGTATTCATTATAATGATATGATTAAGCGTGCGTGTTGGAACTAACACCTAATTAAACGCGTTTGATTCGCTTTCATTAAAGCCTGGTAATATGTGTAGTCACGACAAAAGGATTCGTTTTCTGCTATTGCTCAGGGAAAGTAAGAAAAGCGCGATAATTTTAAATTATAATAAAAATAATTTCGTTGCAATTTTCTTTTTGAAAGTACGGTAAATAAAAATGATATAAAAAAATGTAGATTATAGGTACAAGTATAAAAGGTACAAGTGCAAAAAAAAAAATTGCACAACTTATTAAAGATATATGTTCGCATATTTGTAGAAATTTTATATATTTTTATTTATTTATTTTTTTTAAGAAAAGAATTACTATTTTGTTCTACAGCTATTTCTGATACATTCTGCTTTTATTTTTGATCGTACGATAAATCGCTGTAGTAAATCAAAGTATGCTAATCCGAGGATAATACACTGTGACGTTTCACTTTAAGTTTAGAATCGATCGGCGAATCTGTCGAGCAGCTTGCCGACAGCAGTCGGATATAGGACAAAAGTGTCAATGCTAAAAGTTCGAAAGCGGGCTGGGCACCGATTTCACTTGGATGCGCTTCTTATTGATACGCCCGGTGCAGCTTTGAGCGGTTAAGCCGGCGCGCTTGGACGATCCGCGGTCGTACTTGTTTGAAATCCGTTGTTCTTAGTTCGCGAACCGTCCCTAGCAGGTTGCATGTTTGGCAAATCTGGCTGGTCTCTCTGAAGGTGCCACGAGCGGCCCTTGTGGTTTCGCCAGACGGCCATGAGCCGCAAAACCGACTGTACGTGGCACAGGTCGAACGAATTTTGCACTAGTTTGTTCTGAAAAGTTGTTTTTCCCGCTGAGCGGCTTAGGGGGTTCATTCTTTTCTTCGGGCGCGAGAGATCTGTCCCGCATAATCAAACTTTAGTAAACTTCTTTTCATATATTGAAGCGTCCTTGCAAAGAGAGTTACACGTTTTACAATTTTTGCGAATTTCTATTAATTAGTAAGATTGGAAAAGTAGAAGATCTTGTTGTTTAAGAAGAGTTTTTGAGATTTTTATTTGAAGGAATTACAATTCAGATAGAGTACGACAAGTTGTTTTACAGGCAAGTTATTTTTAATGTCATTCTGACGATGTCAGATGACGGAAAATAACATCAGCTTGTTATTTGGAAAGAGAAAAAATTTAGAAGTTGGAAACACAGTTAAAATTGAAATATCAGAAAATATAAACTTTAAACGTATATAAAGATTTAAAAAATTTAAAAGGTTAATGTATTTTAGTGCAGCGATGCACTTGAATGTATCAAAAGATTTTACATGAGAATTATTAAACAGTGTACATACATAAATTGAGATAATGGCGTTGGTAAAATTATGGAAATGTATATCTATTGCAGAATGTAAATCTCGTGTGGAGCGTGAACGTTGGGCGATAAGGAAGCGGATATAGTGGTCGTTGGAGAGTTCTGGATGGGTTTAGGTTTGTGTTGTTATAGTATGAGATGCCAAATCCAGGTTGTTTCCGAGTTCTACAGCAACTGTCGAATACGATAATCACGATGAAGGGTATATTTATCTCTCTGAAATGTATGTTAACTCAGGAATAATATCGTGGACAATGCAAATTGACTTTACAGTTCGCTTATTAAAAAGATGATTGTGATGTCTCTTAAACATAGTACGGTTTAATATTTCGTTCTTCTATTTCTATATCACTTGCCATATTTTCTTTTGCAAATTGCGAAGCATAGATGTTTTAACATCTCTCTCTCTCTCTCTCTCTCTCTCTCTCTCTCTCTCTCTCTCTCTCTCTC
>NW_017305672.1:164639-170637 GCF_001594115.1 Trachymyrmex septentrionalis
ATATATATATGTTTATTTCTTTATATTTAATTTTTAAATCTATTTCTTGCAACGCTGTAGCGTGTGTTTATATGACAATTTTTTTTGATTGTGTTTAAAACACTTTTTTATTGAGTTTAAAACACTCTCAATGATATAAGTTTAAGGGTATTAAAGAGCCAACCGTAGTACTTGTTGCGTAAAATTATTTTCTATATCCTAAAGAAAATTACATAATGCAGTTTAATCACAAATTTGATTAGGATAACGTTAAATTAGAACCTTTTTATAGAAAACAATTAACTTCTGAAATGCTCATTATTAAAAAATACATTAACGGTCTCAATGTACAGACATAGAGGGTCTTCATAAAACGTACGTATTGATAATCAACAGTATTTGACTTTGCAGTATCACCATTTATTCAGTCAGTATTTGTCCGTCGTCGTGTTGACTTAATTTATTATAATTTCTTTAATTTATTTTAATCTTTTTATCCTCTGACTACCGACTACATATTTTCTTATTATACAATTTTACTATTTTGACATTATTTTCATTATTTTATTTTATTTATTGTATTAAATTTATGTGTTTGGTTATTACACTGACTGACTTTAAGTCTTTTTATTGTACACGTCCGTTATGTTTGACCGACCGAAAACTATGAAACGATCGGTAAGTTTTTATCAGAATAAGTATTGATTCTGCTAAGTATTTGAAAGAAAAAGAATTATCTTAAGTTTCCATTTGTCTCTTATTAGTCAGCTTATTCTCCACAAGAGATTCCAGATTCTCCACACGGTTTTTCAACCGTCATATGAGCTATTCTGAAAACAGCTTATCAAAAAACAACGTTCTACTTTAAGAAGACGAGTTTCATCTGTAATTACATCTATTATATTTCTGAAGAGGACTCAAATAACTAGCCGAAACATGTCAAGACTTCGATTTTAAGACAATAGATTTGAATATCAAATTTATGTAATTTTCTTTAGGATATATAAAATAATTTTACGCAACAAGTACTGTGGTTGGCTCTTTAATACCCTGTAAACTTATATCATTGTAATTGTTATTATTTAGAGTCCTTTATTATTATATTAATATTTTAAAACACTCTCTATTTTTAAAATTATTATTTTGATAGCTTATTACTATATTTGAAGATATATTTTTTGCATATTTGTATATTGCATATATTTAGGGGATTTTTCTTCTAAGAACTACTAAAGTACAGTAGATTTTTTTTTTACTTTCATTTTAAGTAATTATTCCTGCAACATTTTAGGAACATAAACTGGTGCTATTAAATGTTGCACTAATGTATATAATTACTAATGAGTGGAGACCGTAGCGTCCGGTTTAATTATTTTCTTTAGAAACTTTAGAATAGTAATTAGCAACTGGAATTAAGCCACTCTTTAATCCGAAATTTCTTGTTTAAAAGTTTGAAAACTTTTATTTATTCGTCCAAAATTATATGTTGCATTCTGCATTATGTATTACGATATTCTTTTCAATGCGATACAAATATTTAATTTATAATAATAATAATAATAATAATAGTAACAGTAGTAGTAACAGTAATAATAATAATATAGTATTTATGTCTTAGATTCTTACTATTAATACTGAATAAAAAATATTGCTAAATTTGTGTTATTATTAAAACCTTTCAGAACTTTTTATTTATAAATTACGACAGCATGACATGTTCATTATACGCAATTTATTTTGATTATATTCACGCAAAATTTAAATCCGAGGTTGTGTTGAGAAAGTGTGTATATATATATGCTTTATTTCAAATTTTGTAAAATTTATTTAGTACAATAATTATGACAGTATAATACTCCATTATAATTGTAGAACATATTGAACAATATAGATCTTTATTTTATCATTTTTGTTTGTATTATAATTCCATAATTTATTCCTTTTATCATAGAAATTGCAATATTATAAATTTTATCGTTATGAGTGCCATGTGCTTGTTTAATTTGTTGAATATTCACATGTAAATGTATATAATTAATCACATGCATTCTAATTGTAAAATATGTTCTACTTGAACAAAATTTTAATTTTTATTAGTTTTTATTAAAATTGCTTTATTGAACTTTATTAATACATACCATGTAGGATTAATAGATATGCTTGAACAGTCTGAAGGAGTATGAAGTAGATGTACAATATAAATCTACCGAGAGCGACATATAGCGCTGACCGACATATGTACGTAGGTTGTAAACCGATTATTTGATTTCCGTATCATAATTTAGTCGTTCGTGCAAGCGGCGGAGCTGTTAACTTGCAATGCTTCACGCATGAATTACTAAAGCCTGTTGAAGCGAACTTAGTGTGCAAATGTCCGCGGCAGGTCTGCACAGGAATTGGTAACTCAGTCTGCAAACAAATGTTGAACTACTATTATCTATTGATCGATCATGCTATACGTCAAGCAAAATATGGCTCTTTCGCCAAAGTATCGCGGTCAAGGGCACGTAAAATTTTTGCAAGTTTACGCAGCTGATATTTTTATATAATATCTTTTTATATAATAATGTTTTTATATTTTATATTAAACTCTATCATACAAGATAAAATTTACGAAATTGGAATTATAGCACAATCTTTGAAAATCGAAGAACTTCGTGTAATTTTTATATGAATGTAATTAAAACAAATTATTTTTAATATACATGTATAATTTTCATCCTCTCGATGCGCAACGTAGTCGTATTTTCTTCTGGACGTTTTATTTTTTTAAGTATATGATAATGGTAAAAATATATATACATAATTTATTATAATATTGTTCAAAGTCCCGCAAATATATGTTTGCATCATGGTAATTGTAATATGTAATATTTAAATCAATTCTGATTTTCTCCTGGGAAATTATTTTACACGCTGTGTCATGTATTGGGACATGTTATGTCTCTTATAATTATGCTTCGCTCATTTGCATCTATCTGATATGTTTATAAATTTGCTCTATGTATACACTTAATTACGTGTTAAGCTTTAGACAACGAATATGAAACATAATATCACGGTTTTTTATCACGCATCTCTTAGAAACCATGCTCGACTGATCGTAATTTAACATAGGTATCATCCGATATCGTATATTTTCGGAATAATGATTTTGTTCTAGAGTTTTATAAATTAAATTACTTTATAATTTTAATTTAATATTGAAAAGGATATGCAACGTGTATCGAATTTTGTATTTTTGCAATACTATTATTATTAAATAACTTATAACTTCTATCAGATATTACAAATTAGATTATTATTGAATAATTGTTATATTTAATCAATTTTACAATTAGAGTTAATGCATAAATATTAATTTAATAAAAATCAAGAACAAAAGCCGAAATTATTTTTTTTTTAGATATTGTGATACGAATAATGCAATTTCCGCATTTTACCTATTGATATTTTATGAAATAATTTTATGAAAAAGGGATGCTCTGCTTATGACAATACAACTAACATTGTAATCGCGTAAGAAATTTTTTATGTATAATATATGATTCGAGGGATTTTTGGGTAAACTTAGGTACTTCTGGATAAATAATTATTTATTATTTTAGTATATCTGTAAGAGTATTGATAAAAAATTCCATTTTTGTCCATGAATATGGTTTTTTGAATAGTTTTTTTATAAAGTGTATATATCGTAATTACCCGTAATTGCCGGTAATGGAACACTTGACTCAAGCAGAAAAAGCTTGTATGCCATAATGAGTCTTATCATCGTGCGACGCATCCTTATCAGGTTCATTATACTTGTATAGTATGCACTTGTGAAGTGTGTGCTTTGCATACAAAACATTCGTAATGCTCAAGGCCGTGGTTCGCTGTGCCTTACTAGACCACTTCACGACCCTCAGGTGTAGACCATAGGTTCAATAGACCTTTATGTATGATACACTTGTTTCCTCTAGAAGCGCCTCAGAATACCGTCTTTGTAACCGCAAAGTTAACGTATTCATACATTTTTAGACTGGTGCGAAGAACCGACCGTCGTCACAGCCGTTTCTTTTTCTCCTGTTCGCGTGTTTTCTTCTTTCCGCAATTTTATTGCGGATAAGTTGAATGAAAATTATTACACATTATAGTTACAAAAATTGTTTATATACGAAAATCCATAAATTAAACATACTTTTTCTTAATTTTTTTTTACATAAAATGTATGTACAATGGTATTAGATGTTTCATTTTTGATTATAAATATAAAGCTTCCCCAATTGATTTAAGCGTACCATATCTCACGAAAATTAATTAAAAAACAATTTTATTAAAAATAATATTTATTTTTATAACAATTTAATATTTTGTTAGTTCTCTTTTAAACTTTTATTACTGCCTTTTCCAAGAAGATGCAAAAAATTGAAGATGTTTTATTCTTATGACTAAGGCTGTATAAATTGGAAATATTATAATTAGATACAAATTAAAAAGGGAAAAGGCTGTATAATAGAAATAAGTCATATAAATAAAATATCAATTAGAGCTATAGACACAGAATGAATGTGTGTAAATAAATTTATGCATGTGATACTTATAGATATAGTTTTGATTCAACGTTTCGGATCCTTCTTAATATATCAAAAAAAAAAAAAAATTAAGGTAAGTATTTATCATATAAATTAAAACACAAAAATTAAGCAGGAGAAGAATATTCTGCGGCGAGATATGGTATTGTGTAAAATATATTTGTGTAAAATGTGTTACGTTCAAACGCATGTTTGTTGTAATTTCCAAATTAACTGAGAGAATTTAAATGCATCTTACGTGAAGCAAATTGGAAAAATTTTAAAAGCACGTATCACAACAAACACAAAAATTACATTAATTTGATCCGAATTCTTCACGACTCAGTATTCAATTGTTATGGCACATAGACTTGAATTTTCTCATGACTGATTGGAAAAAAAGAGATGAAAAATTTTTACACAAAAAAATAGACGTCAGAAATGATTTTTATATAAAGAAATAAATAAATGGAATATTAAAAATGACATGGAATCTCTTGATCTAATATATTCAAATTTATTTATAAATACTTGCATTTTTCTCTTTGTTATTTTTTGATTAGAGTATTTTTGGTATATATGCCGCATCTATCAAGAACTTAATTTATTAAAGTTATATTTACTATGTTTACAGTAAACGAATTGTATCAGTAAAAACTTTATACTGTCTACTACTATAAAAAAAAATATTAGAAATCCGAAATATTTATTTTTTATATTAAAAAATAAACTTTTTGAAGCATTTGTATTTTTGCGTATATCCTATAGGGGTGGGATATATGGCTGCTCATAAGGGGTGGGGGGTAGAAGGAGTATGTACGACTCATAGCAAATTTACAAATAATGCACATAAATAAGATGACACAATAACTTATAAAATGTGTTTATAAAGTTTTATTAAGAAATAAGAATGGTAAATATGTATATGAAGTAATAAATAATAATTATAATCTTTCTACATATATTACATGTGTTATAACATGATACATATTTCATATAATGCGTTTATTGCATTTAGTGCACTGAATTCAATCTGCGCACTTTGTATACTTTGAGCATAAATCCCGCTCGCTAAAACCCATATATCCCAAAGGTGAGAAACATATACAAGACAATAAACTAAACAAAGAATACGAAAGCAAAGCACTTGTATTTTGCTACACAACATGCTTTACTATTTCACTGCACGTATGTATCACGAAATAACCACTAAGTCTTTTGCACACCTTATAGTAATTATTTTATGGAAATTATAATTTATGATGACGTTACTTATTACAATGACAAATATCGATTCATCTCACAATAATTTGATTAATATTAACAGTAAGAAGCTGAAATCATAACACAATATAAGATAAAGGCATGTAACAGAGTAGTTGCGGGAAAAATACCCCACTCCTTCTATTTTTTCTGATTTCTGCGGCATAAATCCCAGCGGCATATTTGTCGGAGTTATCTTATAA
>NW_017305672.1:170737-182116 GCF_001594115.1 Trachymyrmex septentrionalis
AAGGCATGTAACAGAGTAGTTGCGGGAAAAATACCCCACCCCTTCTATTTTTTCTGACTTCTGCGGCATAAATCCCAGCGGCATATTTGTCGGAGTTATCTTATAATATACTTTGGTTTTCTCTTTTACATGAGCTCGAGTGTGCAACTCGTTACGTTTACTAAACTTGTCTAGATGTTTGTCAAGTCAGAAGTATTAATTACTCGTTACTTTTAAATATTTGTTTATTTTATTTGAATCTATTTAAATTCCCTTAGTTTTAACTTGGAAATTACAATAAACATGCGTTTTTGGATATAGCACATTTTACACAAGTATATTTTACACAATATATCTCAGCACACTAAGAATATTCTTCTTTTGTTTAATTTTTGTGTTTTAATTTATATGATGAATGCTTAACTTAATTTTTTGTTGTTGAAAAGGATTTAAAACATTGGATCAAAATGGTTTATAATTATGGTATTATTTGAATAAATTTATTTACACGCGTTCATCTCTGACACTTATTAGCATTTTATTTATTAATTACAATGAAAGAGAGAGAGAGAGAGAGAGAGGGGGGGAAAGACTAATTGATATAATATGAAAATACGTCGAGATATTGATATTCATTTTCACAAAGATACGTTTGAAGACTTCGACTTATGGCACTTTGAAAAGAAATAATCCATAAGAATTCAGATCTAATTTTCTCTTGGAATCTCAAGTTTTCTTCCTGTCAGAGTCTCTCTCTAAAGCTGTTGCTCCAATTTCATTTGTTATATGATGTGTCCGTTCTTCTAGTACTTAAATGTCAATATCGAAGCAATCAGCAGCTGAAAAGAAATCAAATCCATGTTTAATGCATGGCAACCATTTTAATGGATGAGGCTCCGAGAAAAGAAAGCGCTGAAGTGAGTATGGGAATGTTTCAAGGAATTGTGTTAGAAGGGTGAAAATAATGGTAGTCGCATATGTTAACGTCAGGGACGAAACAAAGGATAAATCCGAGTTAGAGCATTAGACGCTGCCAGCCGGTCCAGTTTGCGGTACACACTTTTATCACTGTTGCTTTTGCAAGTTATCGTGTTGTACGCGCGCGCAAAACGTAGCACGTTTCACGTGGGCTCGCAATAACTCGCGCGACACATCGTCCTGTTAATTTTCTGGGCGACTTTACACCAGCGAAGGCAGAATCAGGAAGCATCAAGCTATGAATACTCGTACACCAAGGAAGCAAATTTTCTGCTTTTAGGACTCTACTGGCCAGGATGAGTTATTCAGTAAGATCACATGGTAAAAGAGAATTTGCAAACATATTCGCATATTTTACCGGCTCCGCAAGTATAGCGAAATTAATGTTTGACCCTTTTCCAACGAATTGAAATCTGGAGTGCAGTTAAATAAAAATTCACCTAACTGCATTATAAATTTTCGCAGATGTTTAATTCAATATATAAAAAAGATGATTGATAATATTAATTTAATTGTTGAAGAAAGAGCAAGTTTGGAATTAAAGGCAATTAATTAATGATACAAATAATTCTTAAAATTTGTTTTTTTTAATTAAAAAGAATTACATAATTATAAATAATTCTTTTATATAAAGTAATAATTGTATACAATAATAATTATTAGTATTAAAATATTTTTATTTTATTAATGATAATTTTATTTTATAATAATTTTATTGTATGTGATGTACATGTGTATATCTCACTCATAATTCGTTGCATCCTAATCATTTTTGCAAGCTTAATTTAGAGTATAATAATAAACTTTTTTTGATTAATTAAATGTAAATCTAATTAAATATATGAGTTCAGTTTTACCTCTTATTTCTTACAGATTGAAAAGTTTCTGCAATTATGTTATTTTAATTTAATTAAAAAATTTGTCTAATGCGGAATTATATTTTTAATACCAAAGTTGATAGTTTTAATTAAAAAAGAATGATGTATTTGTTTCATTATACATTTCGATTTAACTGTTCGAGAATTGCATTAATTGGTGCTGATATACAAGTAGAAAAGCTGCATTCTTTACATATTGTGTAGCCTTATAAGCATTCAAGATTCAAGCAATTGCAAACGCGACTTCCGCCGCTTAAATCGCGATCGTTCGCTTTGTTTTCATGAGCTGTTTGTTTTGCATACACGCGAACGAACCGATAAATTCTTGGAATTTAATCAATGAAGTGTACAGCGAGAGCAATTCACATACGAAAAATTTGAGAGGTAGCCTGCTTTATTGATCGTTTTTGCCTTGTCTATTGTTAGAAATGTACAAATAGTTTGGGATCTGTATAAAGTCAAACGAATAGCAATAGGAATTTAAAATCAAAATTTTAATGAAATTTTAAATCAATGATATATGGAATTTTAAAATCTTATTGGATTTGAGATGACTCATATTAAAACAATGTTACAAACACAAGTGTGTTATATTCAATTTATCATTTTTTTAATAAGAGATATATCAACAAGCAAATGTACGATATTTATCTGCAACATTTTTGCCTAGATGCGATTTATCAAGTTTTCCAAGTTTTACCATTTCTCTGTCTTATTCTTCGTTTCTTTTATCATCTACGTTTCCGATGTTCATGTTTAAATTTATTCGCGCTTATCGTATCTCCGCTGTATCTGTCTAACTCACGACAGTATTACGATTCTTCGTATCTTCAAGGGAAATGAAGAAAACGATGCGAAAAAACTGTTTTTCGTTGCGGAAAAAAAAGATACCGTGACAACACGTATCCACTAAAAGACGAGTAACTCGAGTGCAGACTCCAAAGTGTTCTATATAGTTTAATTACATACTTGTTTTCTAGGTAGCATATTGATCTATCCCGTCGCATTAGATTAATGTTGTAATCAATTTAACTTGGATCTAAAGCGCTAACTCACAACGCGTTAAAGTTTCCCCGTGAAATACTGTTATACTGTAATTGCGTATTTTATAGTAATTAAAAGCCTTGTTGCGCAAGACTTATATAGCTCTTTACAGAAAATACATTATAAGAATTTTATTAACGACAATTCTATTATAACTATATTATTATTATATAATATATTACAGTTCATTATTATTGACAGTATTGCATATATTATATTTATATAACTACTGATAATAATAATATTATTATTAATATAAATAATTACATATACTGTTTCTATTAGGAAAAATAATATAATTAAATAATAATTTTACTACTTATTAAATTTGAAATTTTATAATTTTTTTTAAAATTTTGTAAATCTAAAGATTTATACTTGTTCCAAAATTAAAAAATTTATATATTTGTCATGTTGAATTAAAAATTTTTATAACAAAATTATATGTCCATTAAATTGACAAGCTAAAATAAAAAATAATTGTTGAACAGCAAATTAATTGACTAATCGAATCAGAAATTTTTGTTTTTACATTTTGGATTTACAGTTTTTGTCGTAATTTAGAAACATTTTTTATGATTGTATTCATTACATTATGTTGCATTTTGTTTCAAACGCAACTTATACATATTTTAATATCTAGTAAGTTTTATGAAGTTAGTTTACATGATAGGCGTTTCTCATAAATTAGCATTGTGACATTTTACGCAACATTTTCGATTACTTGCGTGTCACGATATAACAGGATACGTCTCGTTATAATTCCAAGTAATTTGCGACTTCACCTTTCGACGGACAGCCATGCGGTTCTGCGACTCTGCGACACGGCGACATGCATTATATGCTTAATTAATTTTGACTGTGTTGTGCGAAGATGATAATAATTCGACCGTGTCGTCAGAGAGAGAGAGAGAGAGAGAGAGAGAGAGAGAGAGAGAGAGAGAGAGAGAGAGAGTTTGGCTGACGTCCACACGTATCCGGTTAGATCATGCGGAATTATACAGGCGAAATGTACGTTGTAAATCACGGGTTAGCTTGGCGTCGAGTCGAAACAACCATGAAAGAACGTATACGAAAGAATGGCAAATAGACATTCCGTGTGGACAATAGGAGAAAAATCTTCGAAAAGACGAGTTTAGTATTTTTCTTGAATACTTTTGGCGATTTAAAACCTTGTAGCAGATTGAACGATAAAAGAGAATGCTTCGTTTTATTACTGTGTTAATATACGTAGGTAGTTTGATAAGTCTGGTAAATCTTTATGAGATGGTGCCACAATTCTCATTTGACGACGTGATACCTGGCAAATATCACTCTTTAAGCCCTTTCAGGTCATTAACCAGAATTGATGCGTTGTTCTCGTTCGGTAATCGTTTAAAGTGAGTGAGAAATTTGGCAGTTGCTGTGTACAAAAATAAAAAAAAAAAAAAAACAATTTCCATGAAAAATTATAGAATTAGACTAATGATTTCGTATCCGGAGAATAGGGTGGAATTAATTTGAAATCCAATTTTGTAATTTTGTAATTAAAAAAATATAATAAAATTATATTTTTTTCCCTTTGTATCCAAAAAAGGCAGTAAACTGTTAAATTTCTCACTCGCTTTAAATGACTATCGAACATCAATTCTGGTTGATATTTGATCTGGATGGATTTCAAGAGATACTTTCTAGGTGTCATGTCATCAAATAGATTGTGACGCCATCTCTTAAAGAGATTTATCGGACTTACAAAATCATCCAAATAATACATTTTATTTATTAGATAATTAAAATCGTATAATTACTACATATTACCAAATATTGAAGCTGTTTAAAGTTTAAAATATGTTTTTAGATTCAAATCAATGTCATAAAATTCAGTATTTGAAAAATCGTGTATTTAACAAGTAGAAGAATGTGCATCATTGAATTATTATTGTCTTCTAATGGCTGTGCTCAGTAGACAAAGCAGCTCAATAATTCTTTAATATGATTTGATCTCGCTTTTAGTTCTTTGCTGAATTTAAGTGTAAAAACCAATCGTAATACAGAGAATCACTGAGCATTCATTAAGCTGTTTTGTCTGTTGAACGCAGCCAATCTGATAATGAGACATAAATCGTCGAACATTATTTTTTAGCCTTCAAATCGTATACATATTGTACATTAGTGCAAATTCGCACCACGAAAATGTTCAATTTGCTGATAGTTGCGCATGAACAGTTGCCACGGTTTATCCCTACTACGTTAAATATGCTTTTTCATTAAAATTTGAGTGATACCGCTGGATCTGTGAGAAAATTATACCTCGGAAAAGAGTGGTTTTAAAGAAATTCCTGTTTTAATCCTCAAGAGAGATTTGCAATTAAAAATGTCAAATCCTAATTCGCACCTGTGTACTATTAGTAGGTGCTCAAGGGAGGTGTGGGGTTAAAAATATTTAATGGCTCATTTAACTTCTTTGATATGAACTTAAATAATCTGGAGTAGGAAATATTTCGGATACGTTCTTTTTTTCAATTTCAAGAAATTGCTTCGACGATGTTTTCCTTCTTGGTCTCACGATTATATTTAACGTAATAATCACGCTTTACTTGCACAAACGAAACAAAGCATTTGTCACCTGCGATCATTACGTGGGACAAAAAGCAATTATTACGTTTGATGTAGCGCGATGTACAATAATTAGTACTCTGTGAAAATGCCTGTTGGTCCGTAACCCGCGATTCACCCGCGACGATTCATCGTATATATATATATATATATGTATATTTATATATATAGTGTGCTGAATAATTAATTGAATTTGCATTTTGATTCGATGCAGTTTCTCGACGAGAAGCGCATTATGTGGCAAGGGCAATTTGGAGCCTGCGAGCGTATTGCAGTTCCGTCAAACGAAAAGCGTTATCGTCGATTATTTGGGACGCGGGATTCAACCGACAACGACGCCGGGCAATTTGCAATACGGTGGGCATCACGTACCGAAATTACGAGACGGGAATTCGGTCGTCGTGCGTGTATGAAACGGGAAGAGTGAAACGCGCTTGTAACGAATGCGCTTTCATTTCATTTCGCGGATATGTAATTGCATGGAGCAGTGGCACGTGTTACAGCTTGATTAAAATTCCAGCTATTAACTTCGCGCTTTAAACTATTGAAACAATTGACTTTGTCAACGGATTTGTCCTTGATTTTCTTGCGGTCAAAAGTGAGTTAAACATTTGCGAAAACATTGATTAAGGTAGATACTGTGTTATTTTTAAGAAAGTGTATATAACGTACTTTATAGATTTTTACATTTTATACTTTTATATACAATATTATATTTAAACAGACTCTTCGACACGAAGAAAATTCAAAATTAGAATTTGATTTTATACAGAAAGATTAGAACGTCAGTTTGCGCAAAAAGACTGTCTCTGTAGAAGCGTTTCTCAATCGTCTTGTAACAAGGTATTTTGCAAGGTATTTTGCAAGTTTGTTTACTCTCATCTCTCTCTCTCAGAACATATTTAAAATGAATTTATTATTAAAACGTTCTCATATACAATATATATAACTGCCAGTCCAATTACGTATACATCAGTGAACGCTAACAAAGCAATGTTCGTGCGAGGTATTAGCAAATATCGACTGAACACACGGATTTCCTTGTTGATACAGCCCAACTGATACCACGTTCGTATACTCGCTAGTATACTGCTTAAGGCGCGTATACAATGTAAACATGTAGTCTATATGTATGCCCGATACATAATGCGAGCGATGCAGATACGCGCTATGATGGGTTTGGTTGTTTACGTGCACGTTCAAGGGGATAAAAGCTGCGATATCTTTTCATGGAAGGGGCCTTCTTCTCAGAGTGCATTTCTAGAGCGATTTAAGGCAAGTGATATCTAGTCGCTGTAGGAATGTTTGTCCATTAAACACATTTACAATGGTTCTACTTCTATGCGATTCTCGCGAAACTGTATATTTTCTATTTGCTCATCTATGTTTCTTCAGAATTTCGTTATGATAACTGTAATATTTAAGATTTCAATTTTTCAAGCTTTTACATTTTAAAATAGAGTTTTAGCGAATTAAAAAAAGTTTGTAATTGTTGGGGGTAATTTTAAATATCGAAAAGCCTTCCTCTCCTTAAATCAGAGTTTGGGGAAAAATTTATCTAAACGATACTCTCTTATTTTCAACTACAGTTGTATTGGAGCTTAAAAGAAACGGTCAGCAATAGTTCAAGTCTGAATTTTTGTAAATCAAAACGTCAGACAATATATTGTAAAATAAGAATAACAAGCAAATATATATCTTTATTAATAAAAAGTTACAGTATGAAGTAAAAGAAATAGTCGGGGTATATTATTATATATTTATAGCGGCACCAAAGGATTAATTGCGACGCATTGAAATATTAGTGAAGGAAGTGTTACGTCTATGAAAGAAATATTACTCTCCGTAATATATATGTCTAACAGGATAAATTCGGTTGTACATTCGCCGATACGTCGCCGTCGTAAGATTTAGAGACTTCCTTATCGTGGTTCGATTCTCGTGTTGTCCTCGGGTACTCACGGTATGCCAGTGAGGGATGTTCTGCGGATAATACGCATTACGAAATTGGCATGCACGTGGGTCCATTGGGTCGAGGCCAGTGGGTATATCGCTTGTATATTTGTTCGGTTTCCACAGATTCCTGGTGTGCTGGCAGTATAAATAATAGACGTAACTCCTTCACTGCGTGGCGTCGCTGCGTCGTTTTGCTCCTGTGTCTATGCAAACGAAACACAAAGAGCAGCCTCAGTGCTTTGCGAAAGACAAACGAGCGTGCTTAGAGTACACCGCGCTTTTGTGAAAAGAATTGGCGTCGAAATACATCGTGAACGTTATGTCGATTTTATTCTCAAGACCGCGATCGTAATGAAAAACGGATGTACATATTATACATTTGTGGTACTTCCTTTACGTTAATTAAAGCATTCTATCGAGGCATGATATTTAAAGGGTGTTTGAATTCAGAAAAAAACTTTATGAATTCTGAAAAACACTCAGTTTTAATAATATAATGGAGAGTGGGGTAAATCGGACTTATTTGCAGTTTTTGCTCTTTATAAAACGTAATTAAAGTTCGATCGTAAAATCGAAGGTGCCGTTGGAAAGATTATTTAATCCCTTTATTTTTGCTTCAGATCATTTTAACGTATCTCTCACTTGTGTTGAATTATAATGGAAAATGTAACAACGCTTTTTCCGATCCGATTTGGAACTATTGGTTACAAATTGGATCATCCCCTGGTCCAAATCGGACACTCCTATTTTTATGGATTTTTAGTTAGAATTTCAAAATATTTTAATGTATTTTTGTTGATATTGAGTAAAAACGAGCAATTTGATAGTCAAAGATAAAAATTTTATTCAGAATAAAAAAATTACTGACAGTTTATATTATTAGAATTGAAATCAATAAAACTTGATTAAATCTGAATCTGACAACTCATGATACTTTACCGATTTAATTTTTTGAACCAGATTGGCTGATCACTACAGTACTACAACCAGTACTACAACCTATAAGTTATTTACTGTACTGTCTTCGATTTGGACACGGATCCTGTCGAACTTTGGAACAAATTTTTTAGTAAACCGCAAAAATGATTACAAAAAGGTTGATATTTTCGAATTTTATACTCTTTAATTATATTAAATCAATTACCTTTCAAATTTTTAACACTTTTTTAATAATGATTAAATAATGATTAAATAATGATTTTATATATAATAATGATGATAATATTATAATAATGATTTTAAATAATGATTAACTTTTTAAATAATGATTTACAAGTGTTTTCTTTTTTAAAAAAAATTTTTGCATGGTGGCTGAAAAAATTTGCGTCCATTCTATGAATGTTATGACAGAGAACTGTCAAACTGCTGTCACACGTTCGGTGTCTTATGAGGACTTTACATTATAAATAACACAAGCAAATCTGCTTAACCGTATTCATTTAAATTAAAGAGATCTTATTTGGAACACGGTCCGATTTAGACTCTCTCACCTTTATATGTATAAATTCTCCACTTTATATGTATAATTGCTGGGGAAAATTAATTACACTGCAAAATAAAATTAAAATAAACATTTTAATTTTACAAAATATTTACAGTATCTTATTGAAACTTAACTAGTTTTTCTCTAGAATTTACATTTTCTAGAGTAATTACATTATTACAATATAATAAATTTCCATAAATTGGATATACATTAGATAAAAATTAAATTGTTTTTCCTCGCTGTCAAATTAAAATATTAGTATAGAGAAAAAATTTTATTCGATTTTCTTTTCTCTGTTAACAACTTATCTTTTCTATAACTGCACATCCCGACACGTCATAAATATTTAACAGTCAACCATAAAGTAGCAAGCATTATGTTAGATTTTTTTTATGACGCGTCAAAGAATGGCAAGCAGGGAAAATGCAGGCGTACGCGGAATTAAGTTTTGTTTACGATGCACTCATTCGCTTATATATATATAGTCATCTGCTTATAGTTATTTACGTCATAGAAAACAACTTAAGAAGACTCAGTAATTAGCTTACAATATGAACTTGTACGATAAAAAAAATAATACGTATATTGTAAGAAGCCTTTGAATTCGCAACGATGTTTTTATTTTCTTTATTCTAATAACTATAAGTAGGTATAAAATAAGTTCTTATCAAATGTGAATAAATATTAATAAATTTTTAAATCATTTATAAGCATGCAAAATTGCAAATAAAAAAGTACCATGAAAATTTCAGTCAAATATTATATTTTACATTTATGTTGGAAATTATGATATTTAATGCTAGATTGGCACTTTAATTTAATTAAAGTGTTTAATTTCACAATAATTTTAAATACAATGATGAAATATCATAGGAAATTATGGTTTACTTTAGTCTCTTTATTGTATTTTGAAATATAAGAATGACTGACTTTTTTTTATGGAAAGGGGATCAATACATTTTTTTAAAGCAATTTTCCATATTTCTCCTCATGTCCTCGATAACTGCAACGATGTACATCGTGACTATATCGTTTGTCTTGCACGTTATAAAACGTTCGACGGTTTTTACCGACCTCCTTCTTATTCCGAACGTATCGCATACCGTGGCAGGCAAGAAAAACTTTAAGCGTAAAAAAGTATAGGGACGGGTAAAGGAGGTGACGTTACTGCGTGCGAACTTCTGAGAAATAAATACGGGATTCACGACGGTTCGATGCACTACAAAGTAGTTTCTTTACTTTTTCTCAGTTGCAATACCTATGCTCGCGAAGTGATGCTATAAGAACATTTATTTCAGATATAGAAACTTGCACGCGCGAATTGGCAAAATCAACCTAAGAGTCATTTAACTTTCCATCTATAGTACAATCTAGGTCTTTTTTGGCACACAAGCGAAATTTTACTCACAAATTTCTACGAAATAAAGGATGGCGGAGTCTATTATATATAGTTCTTTCTCCTATCTTGTTAAAAAAAATTTGGTAATTAGAGATGTTGAAAAATAATCCTAAATTTTTTCACATTTTTTGAAAGCGTAGAACAGTAAAGAAACAAGTTGCAGACAGAGGAAATATAAATATGATTGCAAACGGAGAGTTAATTATCAATTTTCATTTTGCAAAAAGTATGTTTAGTCTTTCGATTAAGACAGTAATTATTTCGCTGAAGAAAAATAATAAAATATTATCATTAATTTTGTGTTAATGTTATCCAAATCTATAAAAATTCGTATCAAGACTTATGTATTGAAAGTAAGTAAAAAATGATGCCGATGCATCATTATATATCCATGCTAAATAAAATTGAAATATTTTTAATTTTAATATCTGTGAAATTTTTTAAATTTTAATAATTTTGATAATTTAAAAATAATTTATCGAGTAGTTAATAAAATTATCGAAAGATTAAAATATTCACTTGAGAAAATTATTCGATTTTTTTTTCTCTGTTTGAGTAGTGTTTCTTATAGTCTGCATTCTAAAACGGTGCATGTGCAACTCGCTCTAGTAAGGTAGGAACAATGCTAGCTGTTTATACCTCTTTTTACGGCGCGTAAGAAGCAGCGCGCCGCAACAAGGAGTACGTATTACACGTAACGAACTATTCAGTTTCTAGTACATACACGATGGAGCAGTACAGCAAAGATCTTTTTCTACGCGCGCCTTTATTTTTGCGTCAGTTTCTCATTGCGTTTACATGGGCGCGAATTTAAGTTACCAGTCCGAAGTTACCTTTACTTTGCTGCTCTTTGCTTGAGTTGCGGGTCTAATGTCTTTCTCTCTTTTTAATTAAAAACAAATGAATCTCTCAGCTGTGAGTCTCGTTACATTTAAATGTTCTCCTTATTGCAAATATTACATATATGGATATAATAGATTTGATTTTAAATATTAGAATTTTGGGGGGATTATCAGAATGATTGTGTGAATTCGATGATTTATCGGCTCTCAATTTAATTCTGA
>NW_017305672.1:182581-183773 GCF_001594115.1 Trachymyrmex septentrionalis
TATTTTAATATATATTACATATATGTTATATATAATATATATTATATATATTATATATATTATATATATTAAATTTATTGAATTAAAATAAAAGATTTTATTTCAATGATTGTGAGTCTCGTTACATTTAAATTTTGCTCCTTATTGCAAATATTACATATTATATATGAATACAATATTAGAATGCAATATTAAGGCGAATTTTATAGTTTTTGTAAAAATTATTTATGAATTAGTCATGTTTATTTTTAACAATTAATATTCAGCAATCTACATGACAGTTTTGTAGTTATTTTTAAGAGCATTTTTAAGGTATGCTGTAACGCGTTCTATAATAAAGTCCATGCACACTTCGAGGCAGATTATTGTTACTATACTCGAACTAGGTACTCTCATTAATCATTGTATTTATTCCTTTCTCACAGCTACGAACAACTTTATTTTGAACGTAAACTGTTTATATTTCGCGAATAATGGCCGTAAATGTAATTTTAAGTATGTAGCAATTCCGTCTCGTGGGAGTACGCGAGGAGAAGCGTTTATGCCTGATATATATCTTTTGTTCCGCAATGCACGTGTGTTTTTTTTTTTTACGACAAAACGATACGACTAAGGTACATAGTCGTTAAAGGCAATTGTTCCAATTCGTTATGTAGGATGAGTCATTCGGTTAATTCTTACTGCAATTACTTCTCGCAATTATGTGGCAGCGGGATGTGGTGGCACGATCGGCGTGCGAAACGTCACATCATCTCATTGTTGCAAACTGTATTAACCAATCTATCACTTTGAGAGACGGTACTACATGCGTTTCAGCATACTAGTAAGGTAAACCGTTTATTACGTATTCCTTGCGCGTAGGAGACTGACTGCGTAATCTTACAATCACGTGTATCGGATTATGGCGAGGCTTACGTGTTGTAGTGAGCTTTGAAAAGAGGGCCCAGCTTTATCTAGAATTTCAAAATAAATTTTTAAATGTTTTATTGAATCATATATGTTACTTTATTTATGATATAAATGCGAGATCTTGAATTTTTTTTAAATGCGATGTCATGAATACGTCGAAAAGTCACTAGAAAATATCAATCTGTACATTTATACATGTATCCGTATATATTTGCTAATAATATTTTAATATTATTCTATATTTTAATATTATTCTATATTTTAATAATATTCTATATTTTAA
>NW_017305672.1:184099-185815 GCF_001594115.1 Trachymyrmex septentrionalis
TATATATATATATAAAAGCCTGGTGAATGAATTATTCGCGTGAAGCTTTTAATGGAAAGTCATTACGCGCGAATGTGTCGCGTTTCATGCGCGTATTTTATTTCACTGTATTCGCAATTATGCAGTAATAATAATTAATTGAAAACAATTGTTTTGGTCTCGCACGATTTTGCGTAGTGAAACGGGAGCTGGTATGAGCGATTAAAATATCTAGTTTGAATTGCTAACGTTAATTGATATTTTAATTTATTGCGACAGGCGAGATATGAATAGCAAGGATTAATGAAATACATTATAACACAAATTCTTTTGAATTTAATGTATTGAATTTATGATACTGGAATTTATTATTTTATACGTGAATGATATGAATGACATTGCAATCTGATTCGTTTGGCTTTGAATTTTTTTAAATTAAAAATGTCTTTGGTTTTATATTCGTTATAGGTAAAAGAGGATATAAAATATCCGATTCCACAGGCATAAAATATATTTCGGAATCTAATTTCGCTGAAAGTTTACAACAAAATAGTTTGAAACCCTGGTGCTATGAATAAACGTTAGATCTTTTCTTCTAAACGAGCAATTTCCACGATCCTTTGAACCGTGAATATGTATTAACTATGTATCCCATCAACTCAGCGCAAAACGATCAAATACGCGCGATTGAACATTACCTCTCGATTGAATAATGAAACACACAGCACTCAGTATATCTCATCAAGAAATTATTTTAAATATTAATTTCATAAATGCTTTAAATGACTACAATAATTTTTACAAAGTACTAACTGTGCAGAAATTATTGTGACATTAATAAAAAAGAGAGAAGATGGGATGTTTATTATTATGATTTGTTTTTGTAAAATTTTGATTATTTAATTTTAACTACTGCGTTTATTATTATTTACAGTAGTATATTTATTTCTAAAATTTAATGTATTTTGATAATAGAAGCAAAAATATTTATATATGAAAGCAAATATTAATATACTACATATTATATTTAATCTAATTTATGCTTATACTTAATCTAATTTTAAATTTAAATTTTTTAATATCTTTTTTGGTTATTTTATATAACATCGTATAAAGATTAAATAACAACGGTATAAAGACTCTTTATGTATAAACAAAATAAACAAAATAAATGGCGAAAAAGAGTCGTCGCATAATATATATAATTAAAGATAACAGTCAAAGATACATAAAATAAAATAAAAAGTACAACGGCGTATATTAAAATATAAAACAAACAAGTTTCGGCTGCTGGATTGAGCCCTCCTCAGATGTAAAAAGAATATAATATAAAAGATATAAAAAGAACATAAAAGAATACAACAGAGAAAGATAATAATAAATCGATAACATTCAGTGACGCAACATTTTTAACGCGCGGAAATCAGCAAATGTGATGGATCTCGACGTAGCTTAATGTTGTATGTGCGATAGGGCAATCAAACCGATGTTAAGAGACATAGTCAAGTGCTGACTGAAAAACGGAAAAGGAAGGGAACTCATAAAAGACAAGTAAACTAAAAAACTTTAAAACTTAAAATCAAAACACGCCGCAGATAAGAAGCCAAGTGCTCACTCACCAACGCATCCGAACAGGAAATGAAAATCGCCGCAATGCATGACAAGTGTGAAAATCCCTGACAATGATAGGGATGTAATCGTCGAAGTCAGACATGTCAACATCGCACATGACACCGA
>NW_017305672.1:187674-194352 GCF_001594115.1 Trachymyrmex septentrionalis
TATATATATATATATATATTTAAATATATAAAGAATTACATTTACAATTATACAGTGTTATTATACATAAAACGACAAAGAGAATTTCCTTTTATTATTTCTTTCATACATTTTTATATGAATAGTCGTTCTTTTATTGTGTTACGTATTCAACGAAATAATATAGGAAATTGCATTACATTCAGTAACAACTGTGTGCAGTAAGTGGCCACAACGGTATCAAGCTTCATTCGCATTGTATTTCCATAAATTGGAAACCCGGCATCGCGTCCGCGTGCATTAAAGAAAACATCGTCGGAAAAATACAATAATATAACTGGTTTGTCGCTGGCTCGCTATTATTTACAACTAACTGCCCCTTTATATTCGTAGGATTTAGTTGTTGACCGCGAGAAAGTCATGTGAAAAGACTCAATCTCACAATCGCGAAGAATCTTAATCAGTTTTGAGCCTGTTTATTGCAATGGATATTATCTCACTTAAGTCAGATATCGTGTTAAATAATTTAATTGGGATAAGAATATTTAAAATATGTAAACTTGGAACGTAAAAGGATTTTGGATTTTGTAATTGTATTTTACAATAATTTTTCTATCATTTTCTATCATATAGTAAATTATTTTTTTAGTTACTTAATTATAAACTTTTTTTTTTCTTTGTTTCTCTTTTATGTATTGTATATCTACATTTTTTACTTTTTATATAATATATTTTAAAATATATTATATAAACATTTTTATATAATAGTATGTTTATATAATATTTATATTTATTTTAATTAATTAATTAATCGGAATGACTGTATAACAAAACATTGCACATTATTGGAACGCAATCGAGAATGACGACAGTACTGTCAGAAACAATAAAATGCTTTTGCATCGCGAATAAGCAATAGATATGTCTATCGTAACGGATATCAGGACTGAAGGGGTTAAGATCTGCATTGTACCGGGCATGTGTTTTGCATTTCCTATTGCCTCGTATCTCGGACCAGCGTGTAATAACCAGTGTCCCTCCAGGATTTATTTCGCCTCTCGCAAAAATATTCGTTTGAGAGGACCTATTGCCTCGAGTACGTTGCAACAACGTTCATTACACGGACAACGCAATAACGGAAGGAAACTGAGGTGCGTCGCGCAGTATTGCACGCTCGACGAACATTGCAATTGCTAAACTGTGATGGGGAATTGTAGCTGGCAATAATGGTCTCTCTTCGTCTCTCCTTCATCCTTTGGTCATGTAAATCCGCCTATCTAGTAATGTTAGGGAATATAGACACCGTGATATCGTCGTGCTGTATTGTTCGTAATGGAGAGGGATCGCATTCGGTTTCTCTCCACGAAACTTGGCGTCGTGAATTGCGATCACTGTTGCGGCTTCTGACGTTTTTGAGTAGTTTGCTTCATTGCGATTCTATTTGATTTTCATGAAAAGTTAAAATTTGTAAATTTTTTAACAGAGGAACATATTGAAAAATAAAGAATGCAAATTCATTAAACTAAGAGTTGCGGTAACGAGAAATTCGAGAAATACGAGAGATAATTATAATAGATATTTAATATTTTCTGATATATAAAGTATGCCATGAAATATTTATAATTCTAACATAATATAGGATTACGTTAGGATATATTTCTATACGAGCTGTGATATGTAAATCGAATAGAAGAAGTCTCAAAGTAAAATTTTGCCAAGCGAGACAAAATTGTTGTTATTCTAAAAAATGTTGTAAGAAAACAAGACATTTCGAAAATATGTCCGTAATACGAGAAAGTTTCCACGCAAAGATCAGGGATTGCCTTTGGCAATCGACCGAACTGTAACAGATCGGTGACTCCTTTCTCGGTACCAAGTTTTTCAATTTGTAGAACACTGATCGATTGAAGTAGGTCGTAGCTTTCGACTAGTATGCTTATGGTTTGTTCGGATCGCTGGAAAATATTCTCAAGGAAATTGCATCTCTTCGAGGCGTCTTCACTTGCTACTGCATATTATTCAAAATTTACGAGGTTCCACTTTCGCCGATACTTCCTGCAGCCATCTGTAATCCTTCGAGGTCTTGCAATCTCTTATCATATTTTATCTACATACTTACTTTTTACTTTTCGCACTGTTTAGTAGACAGCTTACTTCTCCTACATATTTTGGAGTAACCAAAAACAATAGATGATATTTTTATAATAAATACACACAGTATAGCAATGATTTACTATATGCTATATATATATATATACAATACAATTATTTTTACACGTGAAAAACATAGTTTTGCTGAAGTATCTAAAATTTTCATTAAATACTAAAAATAAATTTTGTTGGACTATCAAAATAATTATATAAACGCTCAAATTGGTTACTAGAATGCCAAAATCTTTTGCAATATCAGTTTATCAGCTTGAATTTCCTACATAATTATTTTGATGAATAAAATTATTTCATTTAGATTTAAATTTTTAGATATTTTAACTAAATCGTTCTTTTTATGTACGAGTTTTATCGAATGTATATACAATATAGCTACAGATTTCGAGTAACGAACAACTGGTTGTTGAAAGAAAGGAACGAAAAACATCATCGATCTTCTTTGTTGTACCGAGAGCTTAAAAAGCCAGAATTTCGTCACCTCGCTGATGTTCGATAAACCGCGCAAAAATATAACGAAAAACGGAGAAAAAAGCCGATTGCTGAAAAAACAATTTTCCGCTATGTATAGTCGCTTGATAAAAATCGAACATGATTGCTTTTTAGATATGTAATACTTGGTCGAACATTTAGTCAATCCTTTTCACGAAAATGTTACAAAGTTTGACAAAGAAATACTTAGGTATTACGAATAATCTGAATTCAGACAATACGCGATCAATAGCAAATACTGCTCCAGAAAAGTTTGGAAACTGAACTCCTGTTGACGATAATACTTACCGTAAAGCTCGATTATGGTATCTCCGTAGCTTTCTATCTCTTGTAGTTTTATAAAAGGAAAATTCTAAATTTTTTCAAAGAAGTTTATGTCGCGATAATGCGAATACAATTTTATTTGTGTGAGTTTGTTTCACATAACGTTACTTTGACATTATTTGTATATCTTTTCTAAATTTCTCGGTGCATTTGTATTGTATTTCAATGATTTCAATATCGGATTCATCTAACTTAAACCATCGATGCCTGCAAGTATTTTTGTTTATTTGTTAATCTATCCTGCCAAATGGTTTCTGATAAAATTATTTGAGGAATTTATGAATTTCTCATTAAATTCAAATATATCAGTGGCGAAACGTCACACACCGCGGTAGGTATTGCCACGTTCAGTAGGTTTCTCGCAATTTTCCGTGATGTGTTATCTCAAAAGCGACCGATCATTTTGGTAATATTATACCATGAACATATATCTACGTTATGTGAAGCCCTCGAATATGTCCGAGGATTTCACCGAATCGAGCTTCCAATTTGCCTTTCAGGCTTTAGTGCTCTCTATTTACAGGACGAGCTCGGGTTCTCTCCCCATTCGAGCTCTTTATCTCCCCCGTTACTTTTTTTTATCTACCAAGCTATCCTCTAATTTCTCGTTAATCGTAAGTTAATACTGTTTTGAAACCGTAGATCGATGATCCGTACGAAACTGGCTGCTTTGGATGCCACGACAATTTTTCGTTCGTCGATATGTTTGCTTTGAGTATCGAGCTTCAATAATTCGCTGCAGAGAAATTTTCGAATACGTGCATGTTTATATATTTTGTCAACATTTTGAATTGCAATTTTTCTGTTTGATTACAATTTTCTTATTAAATAAAGAAAAGATATTGTATTTGTAGTATTAAAATGCACAGTTATTACATATTTACGTAATTTATATTACCGTAAATTATCATTTTGTGACGAAATAAATACCTATAATGTGATTTATTGCGTAATATGTTATTATAGCATTTATCGATGACGGTAAAAGAATTTTCAAAAAAGCAGATAAAATAGATTTAATAAAATTTACGTTATAGTTATTACTGTAATATAGTTATTATATGTTATTGCTACAAAGAAATCTTATTAATATTTTTGTTTGTATTAATGTTACTCTTTTCTCTTTCTCTTTATTCTACAAATATATTATCTGATAATGATCAGAATTTATATTTTCGATTATATACTTACGTTAGTAATTTATAATATACATGATAATGTTTGGAAGAAATTTCGCATTTTTCGATTGTAAAAGGCATACAGATACAAAAGATATACAATAAAAGATATAATATGTATATTTTTCATTTTGACCTTATAAAACTTTTTAAATTATATTCATTATAACACAGTGATTAGCATTATCTTAATATCTTAAAAATAATATTTAAACATTTTTTTAAATAAATATATTTACTATTGTATGTTGTTTATTTTAACATCTTGAAAATAATAATGCTATATATTTTTTAAATAATAATACGTGTATTATCTGCATATTGTAATAAAGTATAACTATTATAATTTTAATATGATAATTATTTGCGCACGCGCGCGCATATAATATATAGTAATTCGAAACGTTATGTTATTAATAAAAATATTGTCAAAAACATAACAAAAATTTTATAATAAAAATTCAATAATTTATGAATCTATTTTAACACATTGAATTATTTATAATTAATAAACTGATATATTAAAAGTTTTAGTGTGCATAAATTATATTTTACTTCGCCTGACGAAGTTATTCGCTAAAGTCAAAAAAGCTGATAAATAACTCTGTCTATCTGGGACGCGTCTCGGTGAGCGATGAGAGAACTTAGTGGCGGACGGAATCAAGGAGAATCGACGTGGAAATCTACGGGCCAATGGAGAACCCTTGGAAGATGGCTGCAGGTTGCTCAGCTCCAGTCATGAAGGACCGTCGCGCTGGAAAACTCGGTTTTCTTTTCGAAGTTGCGCGACTATGAGACTCATCGAGCAAAATCCAGGGATCGGAGCATCCGTTCTACCACATTAGTCGGTAACGGGAACACGTTCTTCCGTGAAGTGCCCGTGCTATTCCCGTGAACTAAACTATTGGCCGTACATCGACGCGTTCCATTGGTCTTCCTCGAAAGTCCCTAGTCTCGTGAATCACGCGATGGAATTTCTGTCCGAGGAAAACTTGGTCCTCTATCGGCGTCTGTCGTCTCCGCTTATCTCGCATCTTTCTCTTTTTTTCATGGTTAACTGTGTCGATGATGCGACGTAACGTATTGCTTGAGATCAGAGTGCTGACAGAGCTATCGTATAATTCTCTGTTTAAAGAATTAATATAGCGATTGTAAATACACAGTTTTAAATTTATGATAAATTATACCTAATTTGAATTATCTTTAATCATTTCTTTCATTCATACTCATTCCTTTTCAAAATGTCGTTAATTTAACTAAAACAATGGATTTAAACTATTTAATTTAAGAAAATGTGTTAAATTTAACTCAAATTTAGTTTATTATTACTTACTAAGTTGATACATTAATATGGATGTTGTTCACTTTAAAGTCATCTACAACAGAAATTGATTTACATTTTGTTACACATGAAATTAAAAACAACAAAATGTTATTTAACTTAAAGAATTACTAGTATTTTTTTTTTATATTTAACAATGCAGTGGGAATTTACGTGCACGTAAAACTTCCAATGTTGTGTTATTAATTAAAGTTAGGTATTAATAAGTCAATAGAAAGATTTGAATTATTCCGATCATAAAATTTTATTATACTATAAAATTATGATATACACATTAAATTTAGAATATTATATTATTACAAATGAGGAAAAATATTGAATCCAAGCAAATTTCTGTCGATCATTAAAATATTTAATATCAGAATATAATATAGAATTAATAATTAAAGTTAAATCATTACTTAAAGAAAATATACTTTTTTAAATCTTTTATTCTTCGATTTTTGCAAAATAATAAAAAAAGAACTTTAATTGCGATAGTATACACTAAAAGAAAAAATTGGCTAAATATGATATAGCATTTTTATTTAATTGGCTACAGTAACCAATTTTTAGTTGCGTTAGCTTATGGAAATCATATATTGATATTGTGGATAGACTAAAACGCAACCAAAAATTGGCTGCTACAGTTAATTAAAAATGCTTTGCTATATTTTATCATCTGTTGCAGCAGCCAATTTTTTCTTCCAGTCTAATAAAAATGAAGTGATCTGAAATGAACTTTTTCTGCAGTAATTTCGCAGTTTTGGATTTTTACAAGTATGAGCGAAAAATGCGTTATGCTCTATCATAAAAATACGATATACACGAACAAGCAGATTGGGCTTGTTTATAAAAGAAATACTTGTCAAATACAATGCCGATTTCGATGGGAATGGAAAATGCATTTATCAACAACTGCATTTTGTATCTTTGAATATGTTTTTGGTGCACGGATCGGCGTCAGAAATCGGCTGTCGTAGATTTTATATTTGTGATATGATTGAAAAAAAAAAACATGTTTTATTTTTATTTTACCTGGTGATGCTATCACTGGACTATGTATGAATAACTCTATTCGTTGTTCTCTTGTGTTTGTTCTTGCGTGTGTGAATTATAAATGGGATGCCTTTTCGTTTGTCAAGTAATATACCTTGCGTGGTTTCATCGACATTTTGATATCCCACGAATGAAGTGACATTCGTTCGTTTTGATTTA
>NW_017305672.1:194452-201580 GCF_001594115.1 Trachymyrmex septentrionalis
ATTATTGACGCTTATGAACTATTCGTTAGTAAAAGAATTTGATTGTATCATTGATTCTATTTTGACAAATGCAGAATGACGTCGATGACTTAAAATTATTGTACAAGTTACATTAATTCTGGCAATTTTTCTCTTGAGATATTCCCATTTATCTACAAATATATATGAAGTTATATATTTATTAATGTTATTAATTTAATAGCAGTTAATATTATTAGTATTTTGGAAATTTTTCTTGTGACATAAACAGTTATAATGTCTTTTTTCTGAGAAAGATTTTAGATAGTTTTTATTTTATTGTGCAATACGTACACATTTAATTAGTTTTATTAAATTTCAGCTAATATTTCCAACATTAATGTGAAATACGTGCTGAATAAAAAGACAAAATAAATATAAAATAACCGTAGAATGTTTGATTTAAAACGTGGCTTTATCCCTCTTGTATAACACGATGATGTAACATAGCTACATTTTATCTTTATTTGCATGTTACGCGTAAATGTCGAAAATAATCCATGATATTATGAATTTAAATATTCTCATTATTGTGGCTGGAAAGATATAAAATCAGCTTACCATAAATTAAATGAATATACATATTATATAGCGGACAATAAATTCCAAAATTTTGCTCCAAAATTTTTGATATATAAATAATATCCATCCATATATTTAAAGAATATCGTATGGTGAAGTCGTAGTTATGACAGTACTACAGGATCATGAATTTACGTGATACTGGTTGGCTTTTGCGCAACAAATTATCTTCGCAATTCATTCGAATCGGGATGGTCGTAACGTTGGTCGATTTATGCGTTCCGTTAAAGTGCGATGGAATGCGTTACGAGCGCGTAAAAAGTTCCATTCAAAGTGACCGTATATCTAGTGTCTGAATCATCCGCTTAGTCTCCGATTCCGTGACGTTAATCCTTCCTCAGAAATCATGAGAAAATTCTCGAATAAGTCTGGCGGAAAGAAATGTGATAAAAAGGTGCAAGGAAAAAAATGTTTATAGCTAAATATCCGAGATTAAACTATTAAAGCAAAATGCGCTTGATGTTTACAACTCAGAAAAAAATATTCTCAGTATTGAAATACTGAAATAAATAAGTAAAAAGAATTTGTGTTGCGACAATAAGTATCGTTCAAATGATATATTTCAATGATTGTAAAGAACAAATGATATTGATATGTATATATTTTTAGTTAATGAATTTATCTTTATATAAATAAATAATTCAGTTGTCTTTTTAACCTCTAACTCTCTAACTTTCTAACCCGTGTGTAATTATATTTTTATTCCCTTCCCCTGCAATTTCGGTTTTTTTTATTATATTCTAGGCTTTCAAAAAAATTCAAGGTTACTTTTCAACATCTTTATATCATTATTATATAGTTTGAAAAAACTTATATTAATTCTTTGTATCACAAATTTTTATATCTGATCAATATTTTTGAAATTAAGATTGAAGATTAAATTTGGAAAATTTGAGGGGATTATTAATATTTCAGATTGATTGCGTTGAAAGTCTGACAACTATATCGGCACGCAATTATCATTTCTAAAATTAAATCGTTTAAATGAATATACTCGTATATAGTAGTTCAACATCTTAATATTCAGATCGTAGTGGCGCTTCGTATTTAAAGTAAAAATATTTAATATTTTACTATTTATAAAAATTAATTATATTTAGTAAGGAACAAGTTTTATAATAATAATGATTCAGATGCAGATTTAGACGAAACGACTAAAATATTCAGTTTTAACATAATAAATTTACTTTTTTATTTTTGATCCATTTTGGATTTGAAAATTTGGAAATTTTTGCTTTAAGAGAGCGATCACGTAATTTTTCCGTAGAACGGAAACATGAAATGTGAAAATTTTGTGTACGTACGTGTGTATATGTATATACGTACATAAAAATTTTCACTTTTCACGTTTCCACTTTAGAGAAAAAGTTACATGATCGCTATCCTGATTAAGATTTAGTAATTCAAAAAATCTCTACAATATTATGAAAGATATTTAAACTATTTATTTAGATTTACAATAGAAAATCGATTTTTTTAAACATTATCAATTTATAATAAAAAAATACCACCTTTAGGAAAAAGTATTCCAACATATTTAGTTAACTGAAATATTATCAGTTATTGAATAGTTAATCAGTATATTGAAATATTTTTTCTTAAGGGCATAACGAAAAAATCTGAAAAGAATTCTGAAAAACTCTAAAGAATGTTCTAAATGAGTGCCTAAATTCTCATTTTGATTAATAATAGCTTAGTAGAAAATGCGTTTCTTTAAAAAAAAAAAACACAAATTTTAGCTACTTAATTAGGTATCCAAACTAACTATTTTATAATATAAAAAAAATTACGCAAATAAAAATTTGCAGCCTACATTTTTTAAATATTTATTTATGTTCTAGGGACGTTACGAAAATAAAAAAACCGGTATTTAATGCGTTAAAAAAATTCATTGAAACAATTAAAAGCTGAGCGGAGAAAGATGGGTCTTTGAGAAACTCACTATGACTCAAAGAGTTAAAACTTTATTTAATAAAAACTGAAGAGCGAAAAATGAGAGTGAAATTTGAGAGTACAATTTCACCCTGAAAAAGACCTAGAATGCAAATGGAGATTTAAGTAGAAATTGTTTTATATCTTAACCGATTATTTTATTACTGCATTATTCACAACTGTCTCGTAATATATAAATCGTTCTAGAAATGGGTGGACACTTGGCATAAATTCGGTAATTTGCTGGCGGGCATAAATAAAATTCTTAGTCTGATAAGGATAAGGAACGTATTGCAGACTCGACTCGACCCGAGCACGTCGCGTCGAGTGGATACTGCATGCGCGTATCCACTGACCGCCATCAAAGCATGATGCTGCCAGCGATGCAGGTGCATGCATCAGCATCTGTCAGCGCTCAGTTGCTTACCGATAAAGCATCTCTCAATATCTCAGTATATGAGTGTCTGCATCCACCGCGCTGGCACGTTGCTCCGTGGCACGTGGCGGGATGCATGATAAAAGTCCAAGCTCTGGATTTTGTGAGGTAAAAAAGACTACGTAAAATTTCTAGGAAAATAAATGAATATTTTATTATACAAAAATATAACAATACAACCCTCTGTAATTTTTTATATTAGGATTAGAATAGAAATTCATATACATAAATTTCATACCGATGATAAAAAATGTAGCAGTATTTACGACAGCAAATCGATTAAAATTTGATCGAAATATCGGCTTTTCTGTAGAGAACTCATATTTCTCGTTATCAAAGACATAAAAAAAATTTCCAAAAATATGCTCTTATAACGAAGAATTATTGGAGAATTACGAGCGTGCTTTCGCGAATAACCAACGATGCACTTTGTAATACATCGTGTCTCTCGTTATCGATACAAATTCTAGGTTTATGACTGTGAGCGTAATCTTTAAATTTAAGCACCGCCATTTCTTAAGTCCCAAAGAGAATATAATTCCGTAGACCTGAGCAGCTGCAGTGATTAAAGACTACGTATGAGGGAACATCGTGTAAAGCGCTCTACAGTATTATATTATAACTTCTCTAAAGATTCTCTAGTCTAGCATATTTTAGTTTAAAATTTTTATTTATGTAAAAAAAAGAAGTATGGTTTTTCAAAATATATTCTTATATTACAAAAAATACAACAATTTTGAGTAAATTGTAAATTTAGGATAATTGAATTCTTTATCGCGCTGTTTTATTTTGAATCACAGTTTTCATTTAATTACCAATAATTATTAGTTACAACAAATTCTAGATGCGTTAGCCAATTAGAAATAAAAGAGTAAGTACAGATAATGAGGCTGAAATGCTGAGGACGCCTTGGAGGCTTTGAAACTTTTGAATCTATCATTGACGTCTTCGTAGAGGCTCACAACGTGCCCAGTAGCCATGAGATTCTGCACTCGAACAGCTCCTTGTCCTCGTGTTCCCCATTAATTTCTTTGCCCGAAGGTTTCGCCGATTTCTGCGATCGCAGTCTGAAGTTTCCCTCCTACCTCCGTGTCGTGAAATATGCAGCCCGGGGTAAGTACGTGCCAAAACTTCTTTGTTTTGCGCTAGTTAAAAGTTGGTGCGGGTCCAGAGATAAGAGGATAAAAAGGGGTTGGGCGGCTGCAATGAGGATGGCAATGGAATTCACGGGGAGAGGGAAACGCGCAAAGAGAATTCGGGTACCGGAGAACGATACGGTTGAAGAAGAAGGGGCAGGGAGATAGAGGGGAAGGGGGAAGGGGGGGGGAGGGGGATTAGTTGCGCGCCCGAGAGTATTATTTTTATCTCCCGTGAGGAGACCTCATCTTTTCTTTTCTCGTACCTATTTCCTGAAGCGAGAAGCCATCGCGAGCCAGCCAAGTGCCACCCCCGCGAGAGCAACCCGCGGAGAATCGATAGATATTAAAAATGCGAGAGTTATGTGTCGCGATAATTCCCCGGTGCAATGACTTAAGCATAACGAGCAGCCGCGCCGCCCTTTACGCCCTCGTGACTTTATCTAGTTGCTTCCGCAGTTCTCGAGGGTGTATCCGAGGTTGCGGCGCGCGGTTCGTCGTTGCGCATCGCTTGTTCGCGATTTGAGCACGCAAGCTTGCTTGCACGCTCACCGGTATACACAGGGTGTTTGATAAGTAACGATAAAACTTCCGTATAGGGATAAAGCGGACTAAACTGAGTCGAAAAGTCCTCTAGCATTTTACAATTTTCACAATAGTTAACAAGATATTAATTACTAAAAATATTCGCCGAATATTAATTTTCAATAACTTTTTACTTAAGTACTATCAATTTAAAAAAAAAACCATTAGTGACAAAAATTGTTTATTTTCTTTTCATAGAATTCTAAGAATTTCTTCAGAATTTTTTAGTACCGTATTTCCTCACGTTGATAAAAATAGTTGTTAATATAAGAAAATGTAGTAGTGTAGAAAAATTGATAAAAAATTCTGAAAAATTTCTTAGAGCTCTATGAGAAGAAAATAAATAATTTTTGTCTCTTGCTGTTTTTCTGTAAATTTGATAGTATTCGAGTAAAAAATTATTGAAAACCAATATTTGATGTAATTGATTTAGTAATTAATATCTTGTTAATTATTACGAAAATTGCAAAATGGTAGAAAACTTTTCGACTCAATTTAGTCCGCTCTATCCCTATTGTGAAAGATTGTTACTTATCAAACACCCTGTGTGTATTTGTGTGTGTGTGTGCGTGTGCGTGTACATATCTATCCGCCATTATTAAATTATGTATTCGTCAACATTACAATTTATTTGCTCAATAATGCTCAATTGTATATTTTTTCTTTCTTCCATTTGTCTATGGAGCTGTAATCGTTATATGTTGAATTAAAGATACAGATCTATTATGCAAAGCGTATTTGAAAAAAATGGACAAATAAAAAAATTGAATTGCTGCAAAATCTGCAAAGTTTGGCTATAGAATTGTGGTTTAATAAAAACGTATTTCGTTGTTCGTTGTATCTTCCGCCCGCAGCAGCTTCGATTTTATTCCATTGCAGTATATATAAATGTTTTCGATTTTATATCCTATGTCGTTACAGTCCAGCGTTCGTAACATTTAGCTAGAAGTTTGCACTATCTTCTTCAAGCTCTTCATTTCCAGGCATATTAGACGCCGCGGTAAGATTCACTGAAGAGAGAAATCGAAAAACAGAATTCCATCCTGTGAATTCTTTATAATGAGAAGTTACCGTCGTCGTATGGTTGTTGATGCCAAATATTTTTCTGCTATTCTACGTCTACGAAATACTGGCTCAAGTTCTCAACGATGAAACTTTGTTATCGGGTCACTCTCTCGTGTAGAGTTCTAGATATACTAGAGTAGCGCAAAATCCTTTTATCTCATTGTCAGCCGAATGTCGACAACTTTCTCATTGATTATTTCGACCGCTATTTATAACTATCGTTCAATAAGTAAATAATAAATAAGCTTAGTAAATAATAAGTAAGCTTACTATAAATAAATAAGCTCAGCAATTCTTTAATATGATACGGTTGTTACGTTAAACATGACGGACATTCGCGTAACTCTCGTACATCTAGAGCTCCAGTGTAAAGAAGCTTGCAGCGAAAAATTTGCTCGATGGAACGTGTCGCGCGCTATTTGTCGCGTAACAGACACCACCGTGCCGCGTACTTAACATTTCACAGCAAATAGCTTGCACCTTAATCCTTTCACGTCTGGTCTGGTCTAAGAAAGTAGCTTTGTAGTGGTCGGAATATAATTTTGCTTCTTTTTGCGGATGTAAAGGAGAGAAGGAAAAGTTTATGCGCGTTTAGAAGAAAAAAGAACAACATATTATATGCGTATTGCTTAATTTTTTTTATAGAACAGTAAAGCCATTATAGTGGCTAAAATACTGTCATATTTTAAGGCAAGAAATATAATGAAATAATGAATTACAACAGTCTTACTCAGAAAAGCTGTAAGATTTTAAAGATAGACTCCTCTGAAGATTAAGAGTTATTTGCTTTTTTCTTATTAAACTTAGTAAAGCATTAATAGTTTAGGTTTTTCATAACTGCTGTTTGAATTTAAAATCATATCGTTATTTACAGTGAAATATTACCTCGAGATGCGAGTGCGTCATATAATCTGTCGTTTAGATTCTAAATAATAAATTGTCGGAAAAGAGCGGTTACTAGTATTCGGCATGCAAGTGCGTCTTTGAAACTTTTACGAGGCATGAAAAATATTTGGTCCGGAAAAGCGAAGTACGTAAACATGCTCCGTTATCTGTCACATTGGTCATGTCTAACGAATGACAAAGTGACTTATAATCGTGATAAAAGTGACTGTGATCTTTTTTCCGCTCGTAGCTACGAGTATAGTTTGATTTATATATTGCCATAAATGCTTTTTATTTTCTACGTAACCGTAAGGGATACATAATTAAAGAGTAAAAGGGATACGTACGGAGGGATACGTAGTTAAGAGAGTAAAACGACTGTACAATTTTCTTATTATAACAAAATCTATAAATAAATTGTTACCAAAAACATGAAAAACTTACAGAACAAAAGTTAGGTATTTGAAAAATCATATCTTATATAATATA
>NW_017305672.1:201680-215090 GCF_001594115.1 Trachymyrmex septentrionalis
TAAGAAAATAATAGAAAACATTAAATAAAAATTATTACATCAGCTATTTTTATTAGAAAAACAGAATTTATAAAAAAATATATAATTTTTAGTGATTTAAATATAATTTAGAAATCTCATCTCTCTCTCTCTCTCTCTCTCTCTCTCAGGTAATTCAGTATGCTATTGCACCAAGCTTACGTTAAATATTCTGCCAAAATTCTAGCGTAGAAATAAGTAATGGAGAATGTTATAAATTCTTACGATTTAACTTAGAAGTCCTTTAATAATAGATCTTGCCAGCGGGAGGATCGGTCGATAACTTTCACAGTGGATTTGTCTCGGCACAGCCGATTTCCCGAGTGCATCCCTTACCTCGTTCACGAAGCGTCCAAGCGTGACAACCTTGCATTATGCCGTCGATTTCCATGACCGTAATGTCTCTTAAAGAAAGACCGCCAATCTTCCACAAGAGCGGCGCTGGGCGTGTTGTTATTTTCCATATTTTAGGCAGACGTCTTGCGGTCGCGGCTAAGCGTATCGCGTGTCATCGATTTTGCGTTACCGAATATACGGTGTATTATAAATTTTTCATCCACTAGACCGTTCTTCCTCCGGCGAAATTCATCAGCACGCTAATATGAATATTTTACAGTCAAATATTCGCATATTCGCGCGTTTGCATTTTGAAGTTTAAACATCACGCTTTTGATGTAGTCATTACCTTCCATGTATCTAGATATTTTTTTCCAAGTTTATTTGTAAGGATACAATCGAAGAGATTGATAAAAAATACGAAATAAAAAAAATTCGCGTGTTTGACTTTCGAGATGCTTAGTCTATTTCATATGCTGATGATGCAGACGCATCTCTCCACATAAATCTTCGGAAAAACCGCCATTTAAATAAATTTTATGGTACGCACTGTAAGGGATACACGCATGTGTGTACAAGCACATATGCACGTGATTGATAGTAAGGACACGGTTTGTTGTACTAGAAAAAGTCTCTAGAAGAGAACGAACATTGAAATTGTTAACATAGAAAGTGAATTGTTCAGCACGGATGCACATGAACTTTTATTTATCGATACGGTCAATACCGATGTTCTGGATACCGCACTATCGCTGAGTATAAGTTGTTCATGCGTTTAACAACACGCCGGCGGGGACATGTCGTGGTTTATTCGTTTATCAGAGAATCGTCGAGTTGTGGAATAGATTGAACAGTTTTCAAAAATGATTGAGCAGCTTCACAATTCCTGAAATAAAATCGTACTTTCTCATTTTTACGCGGTAATCCAACTTCCATTAGATTGTTTTTTGAATTCGATAGTAAAAAATTACATTTTAAAAGAAATGTAAGAGATAATATGGAAGAAATGGCTACATTTTATTATCTGCAAATATTTGAAATATAATATAATTGGTTTAAACGAGCAATTGTTTGAATTCGTTCGATTCGAAGTCGATTCTTCTTTGACGAAAGCATCGAAATATTAAACGTTTTCTAATCGCAACTGATTCAAAATCTAGAGGGATTTTCGTGTATTTATTTTTATTGATGCATATAAATGGAATTATTGTAAACGAGATACAAACACAAACGGACTTATGTAAATTTGGTTACGCTGCTGTATTTGATACTGCATCTGTTAACAATATCTACGGTATTGCAAACAAGAATGCAATCAACTTGCCCCGCAAAATTTTTATTATCATAAATTTTCCTTGCTCAAACGCCTTTTGCGCATACCTATTTTGCACAATTTTTCTATATGACAAGATTTCTTGTTTACACAATATCGCGAAAAATACTATCCACGCTCGCCGATCGAAACTGCAAATTCATCACGGCCTGTTTTTCTTTGACGTTTCGTCTGAAAAAGAGCAGCACCGATCCGCTGGTTTGATTTTGCTTTATGCTGCATAAAACGAATCGTCCAATGTTACCCCTGCGGTGAACTAACTCTCTAACGATATTTTTTTTCCTGAACTCTGGACAAGGGAATGTTATATCCACGAAGGTTGTTTGCAAAAATAGTCGAATTCGTAATAAACTAGTTTTTATAAAATATTTCCTCAACAAAAGGCACGTTATATCGCATTGATCAAAAATATTAGAATAGATGTTTCGGACATTCTGTCCATTTGTCTCGTTATAGCTTTGATAATTTTTTATTTATTTATTGCATTGTCGTTATCGAGAACGAAGTTAATATATTTCTATAGAAAATTGAGAGTTTAGTGTATAGTTGCAATGTTGAAACAAATTGCACAAAGTATTTAAAAAGTTTATAACTATTGGATTAAATATTATTATTGTAAACGAAAATATTTTTATATACCAGCCAACGTAATATTTCTGAATTTATCATTTTTATTTAATTGTGTTTAATTTTTTTAATGTCAATATTGTCTTTATTATTTCAACAAAGATATTGTCGTCAATTTTCGCTGGAATGCACGCAGGACAACAAACAGCTTTTCAAGTTGTTTTCTTTATGCACTGATGTATTAGAAAAGATATTTGTGTATCTCTTTTTATCAGAATATACATGTCGCGGAAGCGAGCAAATCGTGTCGGTGTCGTTCGAAGAATGATTCTTTCGTAGTTGGAATGTGAAATGTCGCGGTTGAAATGTGTTGTCGACGCACGTCGACATTTTTCTCTCTCCGTGATGTAATGCATTATGTATACATACACATATATATACGTATATATATATATATTTTATGCAGTTCGTAGTAAATCATGAGCCCAACTGCGAAGGGGTATGCTAATACTAAAGAGCAAAAAAGTGCTGACTGAGGCCGCGAGGCTAAAGAATTTTACGAGAAATATCAGCGAGAAGTTAGAGCGCTCGACAAAGCCAGCCGTATTCTTTATTCTGACGTGCCTCGTCTTGGGTTAACTGGGCATTTGTAACACTAGCTCTTCAAAAATATTGCCGTCACTACCGTGGAGCTTATGTCATAAAGGGTTATGTCATAAATAAAAACAATATTAACCAACGTTTAATTCTTTCTTTTGCTTGAACGTGCTGTGATGAAAAACACAGTTAATTTTCTAACTTTAACATTTGATGCGAAAAATATGATTATGGTATTAAAAAAACATTTTGTTGGAAAAATTTATGTAAAAAGGTCAACGTCGTAAAAGGCTGCGCTTTTGCTGCTTGAGAAAAGTGATGCGAGGATCCTCGTGTTCTTTCCACAAATAAGTGATTTATTATTCACGAAGGTAGACTTTTGAGACCCCATAATTCTCTCACGTCGAAGTATCTTCGATCGAGTATGCCATACTTAAGGTTCCGACAAAAATATGTTCTTCCGTTTTACTCTCGTTACTATACCTTAAAGCCTTAAAGGATGCATCCCTGGAACCCGCGCTTGTGTCTTTCGTTTCTCCGCGGTGAGGGACGGCAAGTCGATGGTCGGATAAACGGCAGAGAACCGTCGAGACCGCACGCCGCTTAAAATTACGGACAGCGGAAGTTGGGTGAAAGTTGGCCGAAGTTGGCTCATTCCGCGCATGACTAACTGCCCGTTCGTGTATCTGAGCTTCCGTAAACTCTACGGATACCTGGTGTACCGCCGGCTCTTCTCCGGGAATAGCCGCTTGGCACATTTTCCGGAGTGCGGCGATGTGCCCGTTTACTTCGCATTGCGCACCCTTCGATTCTGCATCCCTCTCGTCGTTTCATATTTCCGCGCGTCAACGCCTATTCCGCTGTTCGTATTCGTCAAAGAAGTGACCGCTTCCGTTTCCCAGAATGCTTTTAGGCAACATAGAGATCTTATAACGGAGTCTTATTCCGGATACGGAAAGGACGTACGGTTTTGTTGAAGCATCTAAAAATTTAGCTAGATACAGATTTGAATTAAAATAATTTTGTTAGACTCTCTCGAAATATTATAATTATATAGGACGCTCAAACTGATTACTAGAATATCAAAACTTTTTGTAGCATTGTTCATCATGTTTCAGATTCTTACGTAATGATTTTGATGGTCCGCCAAAATTATTTTCAGATCTGTATCCAGCTAAACGTTTAAATACTTTAGTAAAATTATTCTTTCCATGTGATTTTGTTAAAATATCTCACACACACATGCGACAGAATAACATATATCTTGAATCAATATGACTGTTCTTTTATTCTTTAATTTTGTTTATATATATATATATATCGTCACAATTTAAAATAAACTAAATTAAAGAAATTATATGCACGCGCGCACACGCATACTTTATGATGTAAGATTATGGTGGTTATGTGCTTGAGATGGACAATCATACTTCCACTCAGCTATGCAACTGTTTGGTACAATATTTAAGATGTTAATGTTGGAGTTCCTCGACAGTTATAATCACGAATGCGTTTTACATGATATTAGGTTCAAGATATTTTATTCATTAAATTTCGAACTGTCTGAAAAGGGAGCCAAAACGTCCTGAATATTTTCACAAATGTTAACAAAATTGCTCGTGACCAGGCTCTGGTATCTCTAAGACAATGTTAATAATTTACTTTTTCAAAAATCGTTAAATCCATAGTGTTAAATTTAACCTAATTTGACTTGCTTCTGCTTCCATTCAGTATATCGTTATTTTACTAAAACAATAGAGTTAAACAGTTCAAATTGGATTAAATTCGATGTTATATAATGTCAAATTTAACCCAATTTGAACTGTTTCCATGAATTCCATAGTTTGGAAGCAGTGGCGATTCAAATTAGATTAAATTTGACACTATGGATTTAACAATGCAATTGGATATTTTACTTTTTCAACAAAATCTATTTTTTTATATCTTTAGGTTCAATACTTCTTGTTTGATAACTTATACTTTATTAGAGAAAAAATATACTTATTCTACTACTAAAGTTGGCTTTGTTATAGTTTTAAGCGTAAAATCCCGATTATTGATCTGCATTACGCGTTTCGTGCCAAACCCTTAATCTCAATATTTTATCTTGGTGTTTCCGTGGTTTTTTTTGTTCAATATCTCGCGCAAGCATAATGGATATACTGCATACATCGTCAGAGAATTTAGGTAAAAATGACAAATACGCGAAATGATATGCAAATCCTGGTAAGAAAGACGAATCCCGTCGCTCTCAACGTCGTCTGTGTCGTTCCCGTTTCGTCGTCATCGTCGCACCTCCAGCATTTCTCAAGCAAGTCACGAAAAAATTGCTATGGTGTCTCTCATCTATGGCTTTTCCATTAAAGTTGCTTCCATCAAAATCGGCGTGACGTCTGCGCTCTCATTGTTCACTCGGCACTCCACTTGGACGAGTGAGAAAATCAGCTTATCCAATTTTCTGCGGCGGAAACACGCCAAGAGAAAAATCTTGTAATCGCGTCTCGCATCATATACGTCCGGCGGGTTTCTCTTTCCGTTAAAAATGGTGCGCGATGTAGGTATCAGTCATGTTGAAAGCGTGGAAAGCGCAAAGATACGCCAAGATACACATGAGTGTGAGCGTGAACGTAACTTTTCTTAACTGGAACTTTTTTTTAATGGAGTCTACCCAATTTCGCTAAGATGTCTGCAAACGTGATACCCACATAAAGATGAAATTGGCTTTATCTTTGTAGAACGGTGATAGATGCTTGTATACCTTTGTGATATGAAAAGTTGATAAAAGGCAAGAGACAAGATGCAGCTCTGCTTTCCACGTTTACTTTTAAAAAGCACATATTTCTTTAATGTTTTTATAAAAACATAATGCATAGGAAGAACGCGGAGAGATTTTATTAATATGATATGACGAGACATGCATTAAAAAATTTTTTTGGTTCTTAATCAAGATCTTTGCATTGTATAATTTACTATTGAAACTAGTTCGACAAAAGTTATTTTAAACAAGAAATATGAAGATTTCAAATTTTTTTATATACGTGTGGTTTTGGTTGAAAAGAAAAAAATAATGAGAAGAAAAATTAAATTAGAAATGATAGAATGAAATGAAGAACGAAAAGTAAAAATAAAAGAAAGAGCTGATATCTTAAGAGGATCCTAAAGACGATTAGTCGTAATGTAAGTAGGACTTACAGGCTTTCTACAATAAGCTATAATAACCTAAATTTTAAGTCTTAAGCCGTAAGAAATTTGCCAATCACAATCCGATGTGAAAAGAATAATCGCTTATGATTAGTCAATTTCTTATGACTTAAAGCTATGGTTATATGGCTTATTGTAAAAAGCCAATTACACATAGACGATTTATGTATCATTGACGTGTCACTACATTCGTACTACTATATCAATATCTCACGCATATATACATATAAATTGTCATATAACTATAATGTTTTAATTCAAAGACGTTTAAATTCAATTCTAAGAAATCGACATTGTTTTTGCAAATTACTAGTCTGTAAACTATACTATTTCAGAAGTACGGATTGCACAGTTTTTTGTATGAAGCAAATATGTGACAGCTTTAGGACACCATATTGGACTAAGAAATGCTAAAGATCTCAATTTCGAAATTTTGTTTGTCATTCGGCTAAACTCCTCACAGACTCGTATTAATGCTTATACTTTAATCTTGGAGAAGAATTTTTGAATCTGTAAAGGAGGAAAAAAGTAGCTAATATATTAAGATAAAAACCGGCTAGAAACACGAATAAATCAACAATTATCTTAAATGATTAATATTAATTTATTTAATAATACATATATATAATTATTGAATAAAAAATGTACGTATTTCGACTTTACACAGTAAAGTCTTCCTCAGTGTTTAATTAAAAAAACATACAATTCTATTGAGTATCTATAACTACGATAGTTCCCAATATATAACACACTTAATTTAAGAATTTGTAAAAGACCATAACAAAATCTTTTTTCACCTTCAAGACGCAATAAATATTATATATCAAGCTCTTTCGATAAACCCCCTCCATTTAAATGAGTAATTTCTTCATGTTCATAACAAATTAATTCTTCAATTTTCCGTTGTTTGGCGAGGAAAAAAGTAATAATTGTTATACAAAAATTATATGATTTAGTCGGTAATACAGATGGCTTTAGGATCTCCTTAAAAGATTGATATTATTTTTAATAGTTTTATTATAAAATAATTCTCTCTCTCTCTAACGAGACATTATTTTTCAAAAATGATAATACACGTAAATATGTTTTGAATGCATTGATTATAATATAATAATTTATTGCAAATGACAATTACAATTCTTGTCCTTTAATTAAGCTAACTAATAAGTCTTAGAGAAGATTATACTTTGTTATCAAAACAAAAACATGGTCAACGACGTAGTGAATAGGAAACAACGGAAAACACACAAGAGTATTTACCTACGCGGATTAATTAAAATAGAATTATGATACGGACGACACGACGCTCTCCTTAAAACCGCTTTCGAGGAAGCTGTTTCTCGAGGTAAATCCCTATTAAAACTAATGTATGTGTATGTCGTATATGCAGTACTTTGCGAATATATATATATATATATACAATATATATATATATATATATATATATAATGTATACATATATTTACGCATATCTCGCTATCGCAAAACAGTAAATTATATGCGCTAGAATTTTTTGCAAATGATGCACTTGTCATATAGAAACACATCGCTCATTTTTAAAACTTCAAGGATATGAAATATACTGTTTCTAAATTTTGCATTTTTTTAAACATTTACTTTACGAATATATTAACAATAACAAGAACATTAAAAAGTTTATGAATAAGATGTTTACAACTGAAATGAAATAAATTATGAACAAATTATAATATAATAATTAGAATAAATAGTTTGTATAATTGATTTTTAAATAATAATTACTCGTAGAACTACGGAGCAGGAAGAGCAGGAAATTAATGGTTGCGTATGTGAACTAGGTAAACGTTCCTGTTAAGAGCTCGCAGCATAATTGCGAGGCTCAAGAATACCGCGAATTGTGCATTATCCGAGGCTCTCGATAGGTAATATTAAGATGTGATTTATCTTGATCTTGTCTGGAGTTGCAGGACGCAATTAATCCGCGGGTAGCTCACAGCCATAGAATGACCCTTTGTGTTCTCCAGTAATTAAAATGCCATCGGCTTTATTACGTAATGTGTGGCGCAATTAAGTCATGCGGTGCCGGGCGCGAATAGAGCACAATGATTCGTCGGGGCACAATGGCGGCGTGACCCGATTCCACGAAAATTTCTCCCCTGCAAATGTAGTTCGTATAAAATAACATGGGAAATGTCATGAGGATTATGCTGCGCGTGCGGCTTAACTGACTATTTAATACAAAAGGTGTAGAACATATGCAGAATGTTAGCATTTGCGTATGTGTACAGGAGATTGGAGGCGTAGTAAACCACACTTTGAATTGTCACAGTTTGAAATCACTCTGTGAATTCTCGAATCAATTTGAATTCTATTGTCTACATAATCGAGAAGATTAAGATATAATTGAAACGAGAGATGCGCGGAGAAATAAATTGTCGCATAAAATATACATATAAGTAAATAACAGTTGGAAAAATGTCGCAAAAGTAGCAGATAAAATTCGAAGATCGACGAGCTTTAATTTAACTCAGGTACAGATAATGCCGTGCTAATGCGCGTTTACAAAAAATCTCGTAAAGTCTCGGAATACGCTGGGATCATCGCATTGTAGCCGAGGCTTCTGCAAAGCTGATGGCATCGGCTGCTGCTGCAATTGTTATTAAAAAAAAATTCCCGGACGTTTACGTAATCACGTACCTCACATTGTCGCGCCATAAAGCGCGCGCAGGGTGCCTGCGATTCCCTGCAGTGATTAAGGCCTGATTTATATCTGTCGTTGACGTAGCCGTGCAATTAATACCAGAAAACAGAAACGGAGGTACCGGACGACAATTGCGGGGCTCGTTCATCACGCGAGGCTCGTTTCGCCAAAACGCAATAATTAGTAGAACGTACGTCAGGAGTCCTTACTGACTGCGGCGATACATCTTGTCGTATTCTTTGTTAGTGCCCGACGTAGATTTAATTAATTTCCGACTTTCTAGAGAGAGCACTTGGAAAAGCAAGTATAAATAGAAAAAATTTAGTGGGAGAGAAGAAGAGATGCTCGTAATTGAATCATGTTTGGTGCAATTATGTACGTTTCAGCGTAGAATGCATCTCTTTGAGATGCGTTAACGCACAATTATTTCTACTCGCCTAAATTAGGAAATTACAAACGTCAATTTATGTAGAACAGATACAAAAATGTATATATTCATCATGTATACGTATGTATTAGTTTACGGAAAAGACGATTTGACTAAAGTATATATAAAAAATTTAGCTACGTTATAGATTTGAAAATAGTTTTGTTGGACTATCAAAATGATTAGATACGTAAGAATCTCAAGCAGGATGAGCAATGCTGCAAAAAGTTTTGACATTTTAACATCAGTTCGAGCGCCTTATATAATTAGTTTGATAGTTTAACAAAATTATTTTTAGATCTAGTTAAATTTTTAGATACTTCAGCAAATCATCCTTTTTGCGTTGTCAAATGTTGTGAGTGTAATTAGAGGCTAATATTAAACAATGCTAACAATGCTAATTATTATAGCGTAGGGGAATGACGCATACTCAGGGATTAATTACAAAACTTTGATGTAGTAATACCGCGTTTCTTTTACGGACTGAACGAAAGAACCGAGAGATTCGGGTAAGAAGGATAGAGAGCAGCGAAGAATAATCCTGCTACGCGTCGCCAAATCAGGAGATCAGGAACCAATCAGTCGCGATTGGTTGCACGGTTGGCCGCGGGCGGTATTCCCGGATGATCGGAACCACGTGCCAAATTGCAAATCGATATCTCAATTTGCCTCAGCGTCAGACGCAGGTAGACAAATACCCTCCTAGGATCCTTTTCCCTGGAGAATATCTCAGTATGCAGCATGCGTCTCTGTCAAAGTTTCGTTATGTCAGGGGTGCAGAGTGTACATACACGTTCGGTGTTATTTTTACTGTCTGCCTCCTGCCGATTCTCATTTATTTTAGATGGAGACAATGAAAACATCGTTTTCGATTCTCGTGTATTGCTATGATAATACGATACTACATATTTATACTGTACATATTTTTACGGAATCTGATCAACTTGAATTTAATTTAATGAACAAGCAAAATTATCATTTTTACAAGTATATTAAATAATCTCTCTTCAAACTTGATTTGAAACTAAACGAAATTTTATTATCTGCTTCTTTCGCATTATACACAATTAAAGGATTTTACTTGAATTAAGTTGGAAAGAAGCAGATAATAAAATTTCGTTTAATTTCAAATCAAGTTTGAAGAGAGATTATTTAATATACTTGTAAAAATGATAATTTTGCTTGTTCGTTAAATTAAATTCAAGTTGATCAGATAATTTTTCGATGTTTATCGAGAAAAAATTAATTTCAAGTTGATCAAAACACATTTATAAAGAAATAACGACTTGTGAAAGGAAATTATTACGACTGTTATTATAAATTAATTGATAACACATAGGATAAAGTGGCCTTATAAAATGTTTTACTTATTTTTGTGTTGCTAATTCAAAGCTGAATTTTCAACGAGAAATAACACCTCGTGTTATTAGCGTCGGTCACGTTTCAGGAATTCATTTCGAGAAAATACGTAGCGAAGCGCAGAAAGCCGATATCCCCATCGGCGTTCGAGGACGTTTCACGGTTTCGCGTCGCAAAGGGGTGACGAGGGTATGGGAGAGGAGATCGCGATGCGCAAATGCAAAACCATCTCTGCGAATTCTATTCAATACATCTCTGAGGAGGAGACGAGAGAGCGGTAGGTGTGCGAGTCGCGACCGCTTCTCTCGAATATGGATCTTCCCGACGAATTGGTTCACCGCAACAGCCACAACGTCCCCGTGGCTCGCGAGCTAGAACGCCTGGAAGCGCCTTCGTAGCAATCGGTCGAAATGATTGGATCGCCACATTCACTTGATTTTAATGAGACGGTCGGATAGATAGAGGAAGAACAGAATAATATATTAATAATGAGATAAGGGTCGTTTAATATTTTAAACAAATCTGGGAAAGTTTTTCACGTTCATACGTATGGAATATGTTTATTCATTTCTCTTAATTATCTTAATATTGAATGCGTTTAATTAATGTTAAATAAATTCTTTTTTTCTATTCTATACTATATCATTATATAACGGTATTTGCGTTACGAAAAGTTTGCGTTTTATCTCTCGATTGGAAAAAAGTTTTATCTGATATTTGATTTAATATGTTCTATGAAATACGTTCAACAAAATGTTTAACAAAAAATTACATTTAATGCATAATGTTGACAATTATATTTAGCTTTTGTATCGTTCAAATTATTAACTGAATTTTTTATTCTGCTTAATAATGATATTTCTTGTTTTTTTTACAGGTAAGTGTCTATACTGTAACTGTCAATCGATATCAGGCATCAAAGCAGTATATTGTTGGTGAGTTATTCGATTGAATTGAAAAAAGAAAAATATGAAAACGTAATCCGCGAAAATTAGATTGTGCCGGCATAGCACAATGCAGTTATAAAAATAATCTGTGACGGAAGAGATAAATAAGCATGACTTGAAATGAAAATAAATCCTATTGTTTTGGCAAAATACTCCTGAGAACAGAAAACTTGAATCGTTGATTATTCAGCAAATATTGCTTTTCGACTGAGAGATCTAATTTTCACGTTCAACTAATTTCTCAGCCGGTAGATAACATAGTTTCAAGAATGAAATTTGTGGGACTCTCTTTGGAAATGATAATAGACGCGAGACTCATTTCTGAAGTTGCTGTTACGTGAAATTAATTGAATCTGGGCTGGTTGATCGTGTGAAATTAACGATTTCCTTTGCAAAGTTACTATAATTACAATTTACTCCTTCAGCTTTTTGACTTATTATATTTTCTTTATGAGTACTCAACTATTCATTGAAACTATCCTTGCTGCTTGACCTACTTATTATTGTACTTTTTCTCTACTTTTCTGTAGAATAATCGGATAAATATGCAATATTTTAAACGATTTATTACGAGTAAACGCGTATAAATATATTTTATTTCAGAAATATTTTTTAGAAATATTATTTAGAGAAATATAATATTTATTATATTAAATTATTAATTTTATTAAATATTCTTTTCTTGGTACAGCACAATAATTCCAAGTAAAATCTTAATAGCTTTATATTACATCATTATCCATATTAAGGTTAATTAATGTAAATTTTATTTCTACATAATTTTTTATTCATTTGAAACATTAATGTAAGAATTACGCAAAAGACGATAAAATCGTGCAAGCACAAGAATTTTACATAGAAATACCGCAAAACTGGAACTTTTGACGCAAATCGTCCACCTAATTCCATTCTTCCGCAGACTTGCTACAGCGGAGTTCTATAAAGATCTTCCGCATATAATATCATCCTGAAATGAGAAAAAAAGGAGGAAATTTTCTTTTCCGAATCCTTTGGACGATTCGATGCTTTGAAACGATCCGTTCGCTCCGTTTGTCTATCACGTACGGAAACAATATCGCTTTATTTCCGCTACAATGCGACGTTTTAGTAGATCCGAATTACTTCGACAGTTACACATCTCTATCCGGAGACGCGGAAACCTAATTTGTACTTCGGTGATAAACAGCCTGGTACACTGGTTTCCGGCAATCAGCAGCACGAGAGCACAAAAAGAGAGATAGGAGAAGTGGAAGTAATCGTTTGAAAGACATGGCACGTGAAACCAGACACCGTGATAATCGCTCGTTTTACATCGTACTACCGAACAATTAATTATGATCGAAGCCATCTTTACTTTCAGTTTCTTTTGTTTCGGATCCCTCGCAGAGGCTCGCTTCATTATCCTCTGGTCTTTCATCAAACGAGACTTTATCTCGTTTCTGTCAGTTAACTTCAGCGTAGCATCGTGCTATAGAATCTGTAGATTAATAATTATTCCGAAAATGGACGAGTAAGAGATTACAGCGATCGTACAAAATGAGGAAATATTTTGTGGTAAAAACGGAATTTTGTATTAGGTGTACAAAAAAGTTCTGAGCTTTTTTTTGTAAAATTCAATCTTTATTTATTATAATCGTACGGAAATGGCTTGCTGCGTAACGCCAAGCTGTTCTGCAAGCTCCTTTTCAGTTTGCGCAGAGTTTATATCCAGCAGTGCTTGCAATTCGTCCGTTTCAATCTTTTCAGGGCGTCCAGCACGCGATTCATCTTTAAGACTGAAATCTCCTTGGCGAAACTTTTGATACCACCTTTTGCATGTTGCATGACTTACAGCGTTCTCTCCATATGCAGCACAAATCATTTCAGTGGCTTCAGCAGCATTTTTCTTCAGATGAAACGCGAAGTGGATGGAAAATCGAATATGCTCTTTTGTAATTGCCATCGT
>NW_017305672.1:215501-222012 GCF_001594115.1 Trachymyrmex septentrionalis
TCCGCAACCGCCTTATTCACCTGACTTAGCTCCGTGTGACTTTTGGCTATTTCCCAAACTCAAAAGACTGCTCCGGGGACACCGCTTTGAATCTATTGAAGAGATTCAACGTGAATCGCTGCGCGCTTTGAAGGCTATACCGGGAAACGACTTTTTGGCATGCTTCGAGGCATGGAAAAAACGTTGGCATAAGTGTATTGTATCGGAGGGGGATTACTTTGAAGGGGATCAAATTGATTTGGATGAATAAATAAAGATTTTTTATTTTATAACAAAATTCACCTTACTTTTTGATCACACCTCGTATACGGAGAGGATATGTTATGGAAGAGAAAAGTGTACATTTAAACAATGTATATGTAAATTAAAAGGTTTGTATACACAGTTGGAAAATTTGTGTTAATTAACATTTTACTTGTTCTGAACGGTTTACTCAAATTTTTGTGTTTATCTATAATAAAAGATTAATATGTTAGAAAATAATACAAATATTATGTAAAAATTTATCACAAAAATGTAATACTGATACAATTTGTAAGCAATCATATTTCTTGATTAAAATTAATGTTAAGTTTGTAATGTTAAATTAAATTAATATGTTTCAATAAATTTAACATTTACAATACATTGTATTATAATACATTTTACGTTTTAGAAAACATATTTTTATGTTATTTTTTAATTACTCATAAATTGTGTTATTATAACACTAAGAAATGTTGAATATTAATTTAAAACTTGGATATATATTAAAGCATAAAATTTTAACAAAAACTTGAGTGATTGTTTTTAAAAAAATATATGTTTCTTACCCTATAGATATATAAATTGTTTAATGGAAATGTTACGTGACGGAAAATTAAAATTTTTTCTTTCTGTAGTAGAGAGAGATGAGAGAGAGAGAGAGAGAGAGAGAGAGAGAGAGAGAGAGAGAGAGCTATAGAGAGAGCTATAGAGAAAGAATCCGATTGCGTGGAGAATTGAGCAAGTAAGTTCAGTGATCGAAGTTTGACAATTAGAAAAAGTGGATTAGAATCCTTGGTACAGAGTAAAATGCAGCCAGATAGAGAAAAACGAGAACTTTTGTAAGAAAAAAGAAAATGAATTAAGAGTGACACTGCAGTTCCATATACGATTGATCGATAAAAAGACTGACTGATAGATTTACTACTTTAGACAGTGTTTGCCTGCAGACAGTAGAAATGTGTAGGAAAAAATAAAAATCGGGAAACTGAATTTTAAATTGCAAGCGCAGCCAAAAAATTTTGAACGAAAAGTAGAACTGAGTTAGCGTAAAACTAAAATTTCAAATCTTTTCCTTTCTTCTTTTTTTCTTTTTCTTTTTTTTATATATTAATTTTAATTATGCGAATATAAAAAAAATAAAATATTAATTATTTACAATACTTACAATAAAATAAGATTTCTTATATTAAAATTAACAAATTACAAATGGGCCTTTAGGAATCGGCGCTATAATAATTGCGCGTTTATTTCGATTGATCTAAAACAATTCTCTATAAATAATATATTTGTCGAATGTTTCGGCTAACTTCTAGCCTCCATCAGCGAACGTATTACATAAAATCCATAAAAATCTTTATCCTGTGGTTAGACATCAAATTTTCCATAACTAGTTCATAAGCTGGATGGTCAACGATATTTGATCTTAAATATAATAAATAAATATTAGAGTTGAACAATATTAAAAAACTTACAGGAATTGCTGTGGAGATTCACCTCAAGAGTACGTCAAATACAAATTAGTCCTAATACCATAGTTGTTGCAACGCTAATTCTTTTTCTTTTAAATTAAAACTTAAGATGAAACGACGATAATTAAATAAATATAATATATATTATATAAGTCGATGATGTTCATGCTGCGATATTAATCGTCGCAATGAAAATGTATTATTTTTAGCTATAGGCTTTTAGTGGTCAAATAACAAAAATATGAAAAACTAAGTAACTCAATGTCATTGTTTAAATTAATACCGTTCTTTTGTTGCTTGATGTTTATTATTTCTAATATTAGTATTTTATTATACTTACTTTCTATGTCTAATATTTGAATGTTATTCCAATCAAAATCATATGTTTGTGATATGTCCTATGATTCGTGACAACCGAAGGATTGATTTTATTTCTGATGTTATTTTTGTGTCTTGTTTTTAATTGTCTACATGTTTGTCCAACATAAGACGCATTACAATCACTACAATTCCTGTAAGTTTTTGTAATAATCACAAGATCAAGATTTTTATGGATTTTTTTAAATACATTCGCTGATGAAAGCTAGAAGTTAGCCGAAACGTTCGACAAATATAATATCTTATTTATACAGGATTATTTTAGATCAATCGAAATATACGCCCAATTATTACAGCACCGATTCCTAAAGGCTCATTTATAATTTGTTAATTGTATCAATTATTTATTATCTTCATATGTATATGTGCATGTATGCGTTATAATTTTTTATACATTTTTTTATATGGCCAAATTACTAAATTACTAATTTTCTAATAAATTCTTCCAGTAAAATTTTATTAAAACATCAACAAATTATATTTATTATATTAAAACAGAATATCAAATAAATAAAACAATAGACAGTAAGGATTATGATAGATAATTACATTTAAATAACTAAATAACTGATTTTTGTATTCGCAAAATTAAAGATTTTTGTGCATTTACAAAAATGATGAAATATACATATAAGGTAGTTGGCCCAGTAATCGTCACGTTAATCAAAACGCTTGACTGCAAATTTATATTTTTCAGATTGAAAAGTGAGTAACTGTTATTTTAGTTTATTTTAAATTAATTTTTTGTGACGAATAAAAACGTCACTTTAAGATTCTTATACCTACTGTCGTTGTTGATAAAATTCTTTGTAAAAATTAGAAGGCGCAAATATACGTTATTGCCACGCCGCCATAACAGTTTACCCAGTAATCATCATGGGTATGTTTCGCAAATCGCTATACGTGTTTAACTATCGCATACACGAACGATGAAATGATTCATAATCAGACACATAAATTAAAAAAAAAATATATATATATATATATAAAATACAAAATTTATATAATATATATATACTTTTATACAATCAATCAATGATTATTCGAGCAAACACTGGGTGACACTGTGCAAATAATTTATTCAAATAAACATAAATGTTTCGATTTTGATTTGGATCCTTATCAATGCTCCAAAATTATTGACAATATGCAATCATCCAAAGATAGTAATGTTAACAGTATATTATAGGATTGTATACATGTGATAACCAGGAACTCGGACCGGACCGAAACCGAATCGATAACCGGATCGTAATCGTTATTTTTGCCGGATCGAAACCGATAACCGGACCAAAATGTTGTGCAGGCTAATGGACGGAAACCATAATCGGACCGAAAATGTTTTTCGATTAGGTTTCAGTCCAGTTTTCGGTTCGGATTTTTTAACCTCTTCGGTATGTAACGATCGTCGACTGTAGTCTACAGCAACCAATATATTCCCATGATGTAGTAATTACATATATCCCTATGGCCGAGTATCGATTATGGTGAACAACAAGAACAATGCGTTCTCCTTTTACAGGTCGAAAGAGAGAGAAACACTCGCCTGTGATTGGTCGATTCTTGCAACACTTGTAAAAATGGATGAAGACTGTCCTTAATTTCCATGACAGTTAGTAAATAATTGTAAAAAGGACGAGAGAAGAGCGAGAAGTTTATTAAAATTTATTCAATGCGCATGCATAGCCTATTTTTATGTCACGTTTCTTTTGTCACTATTTACTGACTCAGAAGGAGTCAAGGGAGTAAGGATAGTCTTCGTCCATTTTTACAAGTATTTTGAAGCAATCTCATTATTTGGTTTTACCTAAATTCTCTTTACTTACAAATGTTATGCAAGAAACTTTAACGTGTCTTACTTGTGACGTCATGATCCAATGTTGCTACTGCCACAGCGACTACAGAAGAGTCTTAAAGAGTCTTAAAAAGGAAAAGGATTTTAAGTAGCAATGTTACAGAGTGTCCACGGAGTGTTACTTTTTTATTTCCTCGCTTGATTATAATAATTTACGTAAGAATAATATGTTATTTTATAGAAAATTATCAAAAAGTTGTAAATGATTATTGGCTACGCTACAAATTGCTGACGTAGATGATGTTGCAGAAGATAATAAAAGTGAAATAGCAGCAAAGAAAGAAAAAAAATGATCTGTTTACTTTACACTAGTTTAGAGTGCTTATGCCCGTTTCTACCAATGCAGTTTAACTTTAATCTCGGTTCAACTAACTCTTTATCTTTTTCTAGTTTTAAGAATTAGAAGAAGATGAAAAGTAAGGCTTAGCAAAAAGGCTTTATAATTTTAAGACAGTATTTTATGGTTAAAACTCAGTTCCATAAGTCACGGTTAATTCTTAACCGTGGTTCAACTTATTCCTCATCTCTTTTCAATTTTATTATAGGTGGAAACTGCATTGGTAGAAACGGGCCTTACACTGTAGTGTTTATATATCTCCAATTCAATATTGTCTTAAAATAAACATGAATTTCCTTAAATATGCAATTTATGTTTGTTGTATTACCTTTCTCTACAGTAGATAATCATACGAGGTCTGTTCAAAAAGTATCGCGAATTTTGTGTTTTTTCAAAAATTATTTATTTATTCATGAATATCTATTTTGTCCCCTTCGAAGTAATCCCCATCAGATATTATACACTTGTGCCAACGTTTTTTCCAATCCTCGAAGCACTTCAAAAAATTATTTTTTGTGATCTTGTTCAACTCCTCCTTCGATGCCGTCTTTATCTCCTCAATCGTAGCGTAGCGTCGTCCTTTCATGGGCTTCTTCAGTTTCGGGAACAAGAAAAAGTCACAGGGGGCCAGATCTGGGGAATACGGTAGCTGCGGCATCATTAGTGTGTTGTTTTTGGTCAAAAATTCGGGCCCAAGCAACGATGTGTGAGCAGGAGCGTTATCATGGTGCAAAAGCCAATTTTTGTTCTTCCACAAATCCGGGCGTTTCTGGCGGATTGTTTCGCGCAAATTGCGCATAATTTGCAGGTAATATTCCTTATTGACCGTTCAATACTATTTTCTTCACTTCATCAATGTTTCGGTCTGTTGTTGACGTGCTCGGGCGTCCGGCACGCTCTTCGTCGTTCACATCTTCTCGGCCCTCTGAGAACATTTTGTACCATCGATAAACGTTGCTTCGGTCCAAGGTAGCTTCACCATATGCCACAGTCAACATTCGGAATGCGTCCGCGCACTTAATTTTGTTTTTCACACAAAATTTGATACAGATTCTTTGATCCATTTTTTGGAATAGGCAAAAATCGAAGACGAGCCAAAACACGTGCAAGCAAAGCAGCTGTCAAAAATTAACTGAACATTCAAAATGGCCGAACTTGTCGGCATAAGTGAGAGACATGAGTACCAACATAACGCCACAAAAAATCGAAAATCGAATATACGTAACCCGCGGAAATTCAAAATTTGCGATACTTTTTGAACAGACCTCGTATACCGTAACCGAAAAAAACTTAAATCCAAATGGTTATGGTCACTGTTATCGGGAGTCAAACCCGGATTTCTTATATTCCATGCTAGAGAACTGTTCGTACATTGAACGTCAAGACTCTTTGTCAATTTATTTCAAATAAGTTGCCAATATTTCAAAATCACACGAGATGTCAAACAATGTCTCTTAACTTCACAATAAAGCATTTGATCGAAATCACGCATAGGCTCGGTTGCTGCACATATTAGATTTAATCAATAGTGAATTCATATATTTACGAGTTTCATAATGTAATACAACATTGTAAATACCTCCTTCGAACCAATAAAAATATCAGCAAGCCGTACGATCGACTAAAATACGTTTTTAATATGTGAACTTGGCAATTACTGGTACCCTAACGATTTTTGGGCCAACTACTTTACATATAAATATTGCATATTATAAAAGCTTTTCTTTTTTATTCTGTTTTACAAAGAATAATAGAAAAATGTACTGGATAAGAACGTTTGGCACTATTATGTTTAGATTTCAAGAAATTCCAATTTTAGAAATGCGAACTTACGGAGATTACGTTTGTTGCTCATCGGTTTGTTCGTTGGTTCAGTGCGCACGAACCTTAAGGCGGTTTGCTCGAACAAAGGGAAAACCCTTGTTTTAGTAGCAACTACGGGTCACTTAGCCTACTAAGCGAGTTTATGCATACGAATTTCTCGCGTCTCGCTAGAGTGGCTTTTGACGACGCAATTTGCAAGAGAAATTGCCGAAGGCTATGAAAATTGGTATGTACATGCTTTAAAACTGTAATATCTATCCAAAGGTAGTAAAAAAAGAAATACTGTCGAAGTACTTATAATATAATTATATTATATTTTGAATGTGGAATGCAAGAAGCTCATTACAGACAATAATTGAACTGTTTTTCCAAAATTATTAATTCTTTAATATATTATTATGA
>NW_017305672.1:222049-235786 GCF_001594115.1 Trachymyrmex septentrionalis
TAATATACTGATAATTTTAGACTACAATATATATATATATATGGTATATATATATATGTAGCATAATTTTCCAAAATATAAATTGTAATATATTGCTAAAATAGGTATACAGAATCAATATAGTATAAGGAATGATTTATGGAATTGCTTATATATATAATATATATTGAAAAAATTGTTTTTATTTTAAGCAATTATAAAAGATTACCGTAATAAAGAAACTGCTACTGCTAAGAAAAAACTTAATCTTGTTAATATTATAAAATTGTTAAATAATAATTAAAAAAAAAAATCATAAAGTTTTTTCTAAATTTTTAAATTTTAATAAAGTAATTGGATATGATATTTGGATACGTCCAACCTAAATGAAAAGCATGCATATGTTCGCATTACGTTTGAAATATAATTGTTTGCGTTGGAAAGCTAAATAAATTTAATCGTGAATTTTCTTGTCAGTGTCTATTATTATAGATCAAAGGCGTGATCTTAGTATTATATTATTTTGTGACATTTATTCTCTAAATTAAATCAACCTACAATATATTTCCGTTAAATTGACCACATATGCGTAGCACATTACATTTTTTAAAAATTGTACGAGAAATTCCACAAATTTTATTCGAATTTTTATCCGAATGTTTCCGATATACCTATTCCTATAATAAATGGATTCAACGACACATAAATTTTGATTGTAAAATATCTTTTTATAAATACGTAAAATTTTTATTATTGGATTATAATTTTAGGTAAAATTATATCTATATAGAAATGCACGACATATTGAAAAAAAAAACGAAATATCCCTACAATAAATGAATATCTTTTTAATAGTCCATTTATTAATATTTACAATTATATTGATAAAAGAATTTGTTTTTTAAATTGTTTTATATGATTTTCGTAAGCACTACAATTACAACAAATTAAGCTTACACATTTATTGTAATTAATTTTATAATCGTTTGAATTGTTATATAAATTATTTTTAAATATTGTCATCTGCGAAGCTTTTTCCATTAATAATAGCTTTTATCCAGGAAGTATCATTTTTCTAAAATAAAGATAAAATAGTACATTGATACTTGATAGGAATAAAGTTTTCAAAATTCGATAATTTTTTGCAAAGCGGAGAACATTGTTAATGCTCGATTTTAAATGTTTCATAAACGTATCAAAAACTTGTAATAAAGTCAACGTAAACCCCGAAGTAACCACATATTAACGTAACTCGCGCGTGTAACGAATGTACATTTGTAAAAATGTTTAACGAATGTATCGAATAGCTCCGTAACTTTGTCAACCGTGGCAGCGGCAAATATTGTATTATCGAATCAACTTCCCGCCACGTCACATCGCACCGAAAAGCCGAGAGGGAAGCGATCATCTCCTGGAAATTTCGAAGGCTGTCGCTATAATTGGTAATCTGTAGTTACACCCTGTCCGGGGAATAGCTGCCAATTAATTAAGCCGCGTATTCATGCCGTAAACTAATGTCGCGACTAATAACTCGTCCCGTCGGAACCACGGCCACACGGTGCGCGTTCATCGGCTTAATTACGCAATCGCGCGATTTATCTCGCTTGACAGATTTTGCAATTTTTTTTCCTTTTAGGTTAAATAATTTAACAGTATTATATGTTAGTCTTAAATATTAGGAAAATTAACAAAGGAAATATGGGATTTTCGTATCATGAAAAAACTTGAATATATTTTGATTAAGTGCCTTTTATTGAATAATGCGGATACACTGTAAAAAATTCAGTGTTTAAAATGTTACATTTAAAATATCTTTCAAAAATCTTCAAAAATCTTTAAAATAAACGTTTAATAAGTAGTTTATATAATAATAAATAATAATAAATAATATATAATAAATGATAACATTATGATTTTTACAAATATGATAAAAGATTTAAGAAAATTTAGGATTTGTTATTACAATACATTACCGGTTTTTATCAGTACAATTAATATTATTTTTAGGACTGGAAAGAAGTTTATTATAACTGACAACTATTGGAGGATTATATTATTAAGTAATACTTAATTTAAATGAGAATTTTCATTGTTATTATTGTTCTTGCAATCAGCTTGTAATTAAAATAACCGGTGTGGAAAATAGGCATTTAAATATTCAATTAAAATTCACAGCACAATTCAGCATCATAATATGTCATGCTGATACTCATGAATGTTTTATGCACATAATTAAAGTGGACATTTTATGGCTGAAAAAGAATATTACTCCAAATACATAAAAACTAAGGATGCATTAGATCGTAAAATTATTGGATACCGGATATCGGATATCCGGACAGAATGTAACATCGGATATTCTATATCCGATCGGATATCCGAGAAGGCAATTTCTTCGAGTCGGATACTCGACATTTTTCTTATATTTTACCGGATTCCGAGAAAGTGTCTACTAGAAAAAAAGCCCACAGAGAAAAAGATTATAATTTTGCAACAATTTATAAGATTATAGCGTCGTGAATATGCATACTTATTTCTAGAATATTTGCATAAGAAAAAAATCAACAATTTAATGATATTAAATTTTTAACCCGGATATATTTCCGGATATTAATGATATCCGACTGTCCGATTGAATAGTAAAAAAATGCCGGATAATATCGGATACCAGATACTTTCCGGATGTCCGGTGCATGTCCCTATTAAATACTTTAAATGATATTCTCTTGCGAAATTTGGTATAAAACTCGAAGTATCGCACGTAATCCAATCGATTTGTTTGGACCTGCGGGGATGATTGATCTGTACCGTTATTTAAGCTTAGCAAACTCACGGACCCTAAGCTTAACACTGTGAATACACGTACATCACGTAACTCATTTTTTGGCTTTCGATCGATGGCCGCGAAGTCAACGACTCTGCCAGATACGATAATAACAAACATATTTCCATAACGACAGCTGTATTTGTATTCTCAATAATTGGTAGTTTAATTCCCGAGTGTTACAAAAATCATGTAAATCAACCTTTCCGAGTGCCAAACTGAAAAGCTTCGTTTATAACTGCTCGTTTATAACCGTCAGTTAAGCGAATCGCGTAAAATTTGTATGCAACACGATTATTTGCCGTATAGCAACTTGGGATTTCACGATTTTATTGATTAATCGCGGCTTGGACTCGTTTTTATTGTCGGCGTCGTAAAAAAGTATCACTATACTTGAAAAAGATCACTTTGCTGCTTTTTGTTTTGTATTCGGTAACGATGTTTTGCACGTCAAGCGCACGTCATTTTGTATTTATTTCTCTTGATTGTAACGTTAGCATGGCCAAATTTATCAAACGTTTTCAACATAAAACTGCACCGCAATGCACGGCACGCATAATGAACAATTTAGCAAGGCACATAATTCATTCGTCGTAGATCTGTATAAATTTTATAGTAAGTAATTGGATGAAAGAATTAATGATCATTTCAATTCGCGCTTGTTTTGTTAAATCAACATTTTCGCACGCTGCGCTATTGTCGTGACTGAACTTTTTAAACGCGTTGTAAATATTTGCATTGTTTATGTTTCCTGACACGTGAATTGCGCAATTAAGCAATCGAACGCAAATACGTTTGCATTCCGTTGCAACTAATGAAATTGCGGCGCAACCTCTATTATACTTCAAAGTTTACGCTATTATCTTGTTTGTTCTCTTTACGTTTATTTGATCGATTGAATAGATAAATACGTTGTCCGCTAATAGGAATAGATACCGGAAAAGTACACGGTAGACACATAGGTATATCCAGGAGGAGAGAATGGAAGAGTTCGATCTCCAATTTTTTCTTTATTTTGTTTATTTTTTGTTTTAAAACATATAACTTTACTTTTGACTTAATTTTTTACTTTTAGAACTTTACTTTTTATTTTTTATATTACTGCAAATTCTGAAGATATATGAAATCGCTTTGGAAAAAATATAGTCGCATTATTCTTTAATTTTGTAAATTGTATTGAATGTTCTTTGCTTTATTCATTATCCCTTCTTATCTTTATATTTAATTTTAGTTTAATATCACATTTTTAATAATATTTGACAATATTTCTCATACATTAGAGGAGACCGAGGATTCTTTTCTAAATTTTTAAAACATTTCTTCCTAATAAAATTATGAATTTGTACGTAGTATTAATATTATTAAATAACTACACACTTTTTTATTTTTAAGAACTATATTCTGTCTATATTTTTTTGAAAAATAAAAATAAAATTATCATTTGCAAAACAATATTTTTTAAATGTCTAAATAGACAATTTTTTAACGAAAAAATTGATGTTTATGATAACAGTTTATGATAACAGAATTGATCTCTCCATTCGAAAAAGAATTTTACGTCCATGAGCAGACAGATATTCGAACATAATAGTGATTTGTTGAGGGGATGTGTGAATGTTGTCCGATATTTGATATGAGTGACGGCACACAGCTTGAGATACGAAGTTGATATTTCTCGTTGCTTCGCGGCTCGGGGATTTACGACCGGCCGGAAGGAAGCGAACAGGCGAATTGTTCCTCCGGGAGAAAGAGAAACGAGAGAGAGAGAGAGACCGACGTTGTTTGTACATCTACCTCCGGCTCTCTCCGACCAGAGAATTATCGCTGTAATTTCGATTGGACCTCAGTCTTTAGCGTCTTTCGTCAGAGTGGCGTGTTTACCGCAGTACTTTGCATGCGTACTATTGTCGAAAGGACGTTCTAGTTGCAAAAAGCTTTTTTGACTCTAAATATTATTTATTTATTTCTCTAGAGAAATTATATTTGGAATTTAAACTTAAATTTGCTAGGAAACCTAATTTTCGGATAAAAAGTGAACATTATTAGCAGTGGAAATATTATGGGGAAAGTGTTAATTTCATGCGTAAATAGAGCGAGTATTTTATGTCAATAGATTAGAAAATAATGAATGTTGAAATTCGAGGAATTGCCATCAAGGAGGATTTAAGAGGCCAAGTTTATCAAAATTTCTTGCCCTGCATCGCAATTCATGTCATTCTGAGCGAGTCACGATACGCTTGGAAAGCAGAGAAGTTTTGAGCAACGTTCAAAGTTCATGCGCAAATGTGATCGTTCATCTTGCGCTCCGATGTAAGAGTTGCACCAGGCTGTTACTGCAGATTGTATACCTGCCTGCAAACTGTCTCCCGTAAGTAATTCGCGAGTACGAAAGCAGGCTCGCATTATATTTTCATCATCCGCCATCGAATTTAACTCGGGCCAAGCGCACATTGTTTGATCTACGGAACAGCTTCGATACCTGGAAGATATAAGCTCCTCCGTATATTTCTTGCATCGTGAAAGTCGCGATATACATCATGAAGTAATATATGGCCGCGGAAGAGAAGAGACGCGAACTCGCGCGCGCGGAAATGCATCGTCAGCTCATACAATAACCGCTATTTTACAGTGACAGTCATAAAAATAACTGCAATCTTTTTAATGGTTCTTTAAATGACAATAACATCTTTTAAAATAAAATTAACAGTTTTTTCAAAATTTCGATTTGATTTTATATTGCTGAGATATCTAGTTCAATTAAATATTTTAAAATCATAAGTGTTATTATACATAAAATTTTTGCAAAAAACGATTAAGTTTAATAATACTCGCAGATGATCTGAAAATTTATTATTATATTATAATTTATTATTATATTATAATTTATTTCTTAAATACACGGAAAGAACGATTTTAATATCTTTGATGTTAAATATCAAAAATTTAACGAACATTAACGGCCTAAATGCAGGCCTAAATGCATAAACTTTTTGCGTCGACCAGACTCTCGAGATCTTGACTAGCAATCTGCTCGTGTGTACACAAATGACACGTTACGCTATGAAGTTAAAACAGCGAGTTCAACTATTCTACCTTCTCGTTGTCCTACTTCTAAGAATTATCTTATATCTACTTGCGAAGATTGTACTAAAAAACAAACTTTTGAACGACCATTAAAGAGTAAATGGAGATTATGAAAATTAACATTAAGTTAAATTATTTAAAAATTTACATCAGAATTTATTACATTTTCAATATTAAGCCAATATTGGGGACTCCAATATTGGCTATTTGTTTTTTTTTATTTGCGGTGGAGGAGAAAAATCTTTACCGGCCCCACCATCCGGGATACTCCAAAGAGAACCTAACCGGATGGTGAGAGACACCCAGGGGCTGGTCCTCTGGGCGTGCAGGATTCGATGCGCCTGCATCCTCGGATGGGGATAGCAGACACATCGTCTACCTGTTAAAAAACCCCCCCTTATATGGCATTACCGCCAGACCATTTGAGTGCACCCCGGAACCGCTTACCGGCATTTCGTCAGGGCGCACCCAAGTCATGGAGCCAAATTCCTTCCACAAGTGTCCGGTACATCGCAATAAATACGAGTATTAATTAATCTAACTATATTTACAACCTGTATGTATATATTTACACCTATGTACATCTAATCGTCAGTATCCGAAGAGTCGAGAGCAAATAGTGCCTGTCGCTCCTCCAGAACCCGATGTTCACGCCCGGCTATCTCCTTCTTCTTCATCACCGTCTCGCAAAAATTCGCGAGAGCTGTCCAATAGTAGGAGGAGTCCAGAGCAATCTCCACCATTGCGTTATAAGACCTATCTACAGGGCCCAAATCCAACGCCTCGAAAAGCCCATTTTGCTCCTTAGCCCAAGATGGGCAAAATAGCAGTATCTATATGGCGATGTCTAAAGACACCGCCAACATCACCCTCCTTCCTCATTGTCGTTATCCATCCATTCTCTCAATCGCTAGATTGCATCAATAATGGATCGGCCAGTACAGAAAGCAAACTGGTTATCCGCAATCCGAGTCCAAATGCTGTTGTAACCGACAGCATAAGACCTTCTCGAATAACTTGTCCGTCTCGGACTAATAGACAAATAGGCCTATATAAGGGGAGAGACAAGTCCGGCTTATTCGGTTTCTTGAGGAGGATCAGCCTTGCGATCTTCCACTCGGAAGAGAAGCGGCTCTCTTTAAGAAAGGCTGTTAAGGCCCGTAAGGCAGCGAGCGACTCCGCTGTCATCTTTAAGACTCGCCCAACTATACCATCTGGACCCGACGCTTTTCCAGACGGTATTCTCTTGTATGCTTCAATGACCTCTTCTCCAGTTATAGAGAGGTCTTCTTGCCATAAAAAGGGAACTGGTCTGCTCTCATCAGCTGGCAATCGAGGAAAGAGGACCCACACGATCCTCGAAACAGTTTCCGGGAGGAGTGCCCCAACCACCGAAGATGTACCCGCTGAGAGGTACATCTTCTGCCCATTACAGTTCTGTAGGGCATACCCCACGGATCCACCTCGAACGTCTCCAATAGCTCTCTCCAAAGACGCGACTTAGAGCGTCATGGCTTAGAGCGAAATGGCTTTTCTTAGACTCTTCCTAGTCTCTCGGAGCTCTGTCCAAAGGACCTGTTCTCCTTCGGACTGAACCTGTCTGCGAATACGCGTAAGACATCGTCGTCAACGATTGTGGGCACGAAGTTCGAAAATCTCTTTATTCCACCAATATGTCGAGGGTCTGCTAGAAGTAAAGCTCCTCGGCATAGAGAGGTCCGAGATTTCCTTTAGTGCCTCATCGATCAATCTTGCGTGATCATCGCAAGTGCCTCCCACTAATGACGAAGTCTAGGCCTCCAGCGATGCACCCGTCTTCAACAAGTCGTTGATTCTTCCCACCAACCATCTGGGAAAGTGCTTCCCAGACGCACCTGTCTAACCAGGGGATTTCCATAAATATATATCTATGGTCCGACAGAGATTCTACCTCGGTCACCACACGCCAATCCCGAATATGCCTGGCGGTATTAGAAGTAGCCTAAGATATATTGACGCAGAACTCGCCCCTCCTGCGTCAACAGGATGGGACGAAGCCCCTATTAAGCAGATAGCGCCCCAGTTTGCCCGACTACTCGAGCAGGACATCCCTTCTGAGGTTTATCCCACAGATAGGAGCGGGCGTTAAAATCACCCAATACTAGTATGGATCTGCTAGCGTACTTGGAGATACATGCGTTCAAGTCAGCCAGATCCGCTCAAACTCATAAGTCGTTCTGTTGGGGAAGAAGTAGCAGCTAAAGATCACTACTCCCTCCCATTCCACCGCTACATAGTTCATGCCATACTTCAGTGTGAAGTACGGCAGATCACAGCGCGATCACTGCCAGAGTATAAATACATAAGTATGGACATTGAGAGTCGGCACCTTTGATGTAGTGAGTCTTAAGTTACATGACTTGCCGCCATGGTGTGGGTTGGAAAGGCGCTTATAAATTTGAATTTTTATAAAGCTACAGAATGATTTTTCTAACAAAAAAGGACATAATTCGGTCGTATCATGAAAATTGTTTATAGCGAGTATAATTTTAAATCATATTTATGTAATAATATAATATTAACGAACTCATTATATAAAAATAATATTCATATTAATAATAATATTAAACAGTAATAAGTGAATTAAAAATAAGAATTGATTAAATACTGTATAAAATTGTAATTGAATAATTATGTATGAAAAAATAATATATAAAAATTGAAATTAAATATTATGTGAAGTTGTAATAACACATACACATACACACACACACACTCACCCACACATACAACGCACCCACTCACCCACTCACACACACACACACACACACACACGCGCGCGCGCGCGCACATACATACTTTATTACCAGAATACTTTATCGTATACAAATATAATCTACACAATATAGCGTCTCTGATAAAATTTTATTTAATTTTTTAGTAAAACTTAATTTTATTAACCCTTTGCCACTTTTTTCTTACAAATTAAAAAAAGATTAAGCTTTGTACGAACGATGTACCACGGCTCTCACCCGTGATACTCATGTTTGACCCGATTTCCTTGCCACGAGTCTCATACAATATTATAGGCGAAAGGGTTAATTATATTTTGTGGGAAGGAGATCCAGCTAACCTAATCTGCAATTTCAACTTGCTGAAGGTAGCCATATTTCTGGTTGGAAATCGACGCATGTGCACCAAAAATTGGGGACCACATAAAAAGTTCAGTACTTCCATACTGTATGTACTTGTACTGTGCCACTGCTACGTGATGGCGGAAATCGGAGGCACGTCCAAGAACGAGCACCATCTTCCGTAAGAGGGAATGGAATGAGGCTTAGACAGAGTCGCAGGAATCTCCTCCTCGCAAACCCGCACAATTAAGTCTTGCGTGGGATTGGCTATACGTTGGTTTTCCAATATTGGGCCAAAATTGGGGGCCCCAATATTTCGCCAATATATTGGCTGTACATTTGTTTTCCGATATTGGGCCAATACCTATTGGCTATACATTGATTTTCCAATATTGGTCCAATGTTGGGAATCATCAAAATTATTATTATACGTATAAAAGAAAACTGAAGCATGATGAGCGATGCTGCAAAAAATTTTAATATCTAGCAGCCAACTTTAAACATCACATGTAATTATTTTGATAGTCTAACAAAATGATTTTCAGATCTGCGTATTTATAGTTATTTTTAGATACTTCTGCAGTATCTTTTTTCCGTATAAAAAAAATAAAATTACTTTGCTCGAAAAAAAAAGGTTAATAACGGTAAGGTAACGGAGTAGGTGCATTAGTGAATATATTTGATCTGATTGAGAGTGGGATATCAATCACTCATCCATCACTGTTAAGATCCGATGCAGCGCACTCAGTGATATATTTACCTAAAACCTTTTCGCGAATGCAGCCTCTTCGCCGACATTTCTTATCGAGAGTAAAACAGGAATTCGATATTTGCATTTGCATCATGATACAATGTCTTGATGTTTTACGCTGGTGGCGTATATCATGTTCTCAAAGGTGTGGTTACATCCTAAGACGATGTTTCATGTCGTTATCCAAATACCGTGTCGTTATTGTTCGCCTAGAGCGACGAACTGTTTGAGATCGACCTCAGCGAGGAACTTCGAGGAGACTCAACAAGGCGGGCGTTCACGTGTGGAGCACTATACAAGGTCTTTATTCAATGGTGTATTACATTCTACGCTAAAGATTGAGATTAATTTTTTAACTAATTGTAAGTATTGAAAAATAATATAAATCATTGAAAATAGATTCAAATTATATAAATGATTAAACGTACGCTAAATAAATTTTTCAGTAAATACACGATGTTTGTAAGAAAATTTTTTCTTTTTTTTTATTTAATTTCAAGTAGATCTTTCTTCTAAAGAATTTCATTTTGAGATATGCTTTCATCAAAAATATTTTACCATAAAATTTTAGTGATAAACTTGCGCGAAAAGAAAATTGATCAAGAAAAATTAAATTTGTAACTGATATTTTTGTAATTTAATTTTTATTTTCGTACTTCAAACTAGAATTTGGAATGATATCTATTTAATATAAAAGAAAGATAGTACGGAATTTGTTATCTACTCACGTTTTTTGAATTAATTATTTGTACTTTGGAGAAAAAAATCTTTTTAAATTTCACAGAGGAGGTGTGAAAACTTTTTTTCTTATTTTAAATTCATAACGCATTTTCAAAGTTTGATCCTTTTATTCTGCTGCACTTTGTATGGCGCGGCACTAATCGCTGCTTCACTAACCGATCGGAATATAACGCGAAGTCGATGAAGCAGAAAAAGAATCTAAACGAGTATGATCGGGTTCGATAGCGAGCGGATGACAGGACTCTTGAGCACATCCGGCACCTAGCTTGTTTTCCTACCTCGTGACTCCGAGCTGCTGGCCGACATAAAATGTTTCATTGCGGCTGCTTTACGTAGTGCAGCCGAAGGCGAAAAACTTTTCTTCAACCCCCTCCGCTCCTTTGTCCACAACGGCTTCCCGATGTTCGTTCTCGACGACGGCGCGATGTACTCATGAGATTTACCTCGTACTTTGTCTTACTTAAGCTTTCTTGTGTGTTTCCAGTAAATTAACAGACTTTATCGTTCACACCGGGCGAGCGTTCCGTTCGGCACACGTCTGTTTGCGATAAAGTATAGTTAAAATGACAAAAGGATATATTGTGTGATTTGTTAGTGATTTTTGCATTAATTAATTTTCACTTTCAAAGAGTTAAGAGATGTACTCTCCGCATTTGCTTCATATTGTGATATAATTCAAGAAAGATAAATTTTTACGAATTCTATTGTTTATTAAAATGCTGTTTACTTTAATGTTTCAAATGTATTTATATATTATTTTGTTAAAAGGAGAGACAAGTAGCATTCAAAGATTAATTAAGTATACAGTACTCTGAAATATTAATGCTACATATGACACAAGTAATGCGCCTGTAATTTGAATTTTTAATTAAAATGCATGAGCTATGCATATCTATTAGCACAAAGTTATATAACATAACATTCAGGTAATTAGAGACCTTGTTAGTTATACGTTACGCGGAATTATACAAAGAACATAAATCTGTGTCATGTCAGAGTGTCTTAACTTTAATGCCTTAACGATTAAGATATAAACTTCTTCCCCGCAAAGTCAACAACAGCTGAGTTTAAATTACGGTGTTAGAGATGCGAATCTCGTGCTTGTTGTCGGGAACATAAAGCACGATGCATTTTACATGCAAGCGTTGGAGCACAACAGAAATCGATAATACTTACTATAAATTAGCAATTTTATAATGACAGTGCAAAGCTTGGGTCCAATATATTAATTCAATTTTCGCACATTGATAATGATGAATTTATACATTTAGAGATAATACAGAAAGTTTCCTTTCTTCTCCGTTGATAATAAAATTATTCTAATTTCAAGGAAAAAAATTTGATGTTTATTAAGAAATCGGAATAAAAAAATGATTGATTCGATGCAATTTATAGCTATAGATATCAATCAATTTGGATTATCGATCCAACAGAAGAGTATCCTTCGCGATATAGGGTACCATAATGGCACGCAGTCGTTCACACAAATCTTCTGCGAGGCAAATCCTTGTGCCTTTGTCCATCGGACAATCCTCGACAGCTGTGCCCGACGGGTAATCAACTTGCATAAACACGCATGCATATAGCTTACGCACGTAGACGAGGAGCGAGCGGAGTGTCATGAGGGATGCTCACCGTTGCAACTGATGTGGATCGACCGAACTGGATGCGAATTGGCGATGCGCATTCAATTGCAGGAATTATGATTTGATCACTGAAATATAATATATCGAGGCTGTATATATCGAGGTTATATTAGAAAGTAGTTTTTGATAGTGTAAAATAGTTACAAAATAATTTAGCAAACAAAACAAAAAACGCGAAACAAAAAGAACATAAATTTTAATGTCGATCAATTTTGAAACGCTAGTTTTGTCAATTATTTTAAAATAATAGAACAGTAAGGGCATTTATTTTTATTGAACTTTATTCTAAATTTTAAATGGAGAGAGAAATATAATTTAAAATTTTATTTAAAAAATGGGAATTACGAGCGCTTTTAATTTATAAAAGACTAGTAAGAGATTAATTCTAATCGAAATTATTTTACTGATTTGCCTTAATTTAACTTAAATTTGATCATAATTATGAGCTTATTTTGAAATAGGTAAATGTATGAATAGAAATGATTATCCATTGTGATTTTACTAGAACAACACAGTTAAGTACTAGCAAAGTCCTTTAACAATCAATTAAAGTTGTTTATTTTATTCATAATTATATTGCTTTAGCACAAATTATAAATTTGGAAATATTTTTATAAAATTGAATTGCCATATTTTTACTAAAAAAATTGTACAATTTTTTAATTTTACAATTGTGTAGTTTTTATTTCTGTCCATTTAACGACAATCTTCAGTAATTTTATAATATATTGTCCAACAAATAATTACACTAATGAATTTTTGAGAGGTTATTAATTAACATGAATAACTATTTTTGGAACACTAAAAATTGTTCAGATTTTAAGTTGTAAATATTCACAAATTGTAGACTGCTTCAGACGGATATGTTTTTATTGAACAATAGAGTATACATATATGTAATAGTGCACACTGGCGAGCAATCTTAATTTCTCTTTCTAGTCTCATCGCTTTCTATAGTTCAATCTGCGTTTGCAGTGAACCTTGGAATACAATACTTGCGTGATGAATCCGCGCGATACGTGATTAACGTATATGACATGTTTCAATTGACGGAATTAACATTTACATTATTGATTATAGTGAAAATTAATCCGTCATAGAGCTTTAGCAAATTTATATCATGGCGATGTTGGGTATATACAATATTATTGATATTGCAATGCACATCTTGCGCGATGCCAAGTTAACGTTTACATTCTGTAATTGCTACGGTTACGTCACAACAAACATAATTAAACTTTAATTGCGCAACGTTATGGATAAACCGTCACAAAGATGCCACAGCGGATTAGTGGAGGCGATTTAGATCAGGTTATTGCTCGCAATTAATTTGTCAATTAACCGAGATAATGATGTTTTCATACGATGTTTGGGATACGATAATTTTCCAAATAATGAATGCTTTCATCCAACGTCATCTAATTATTTATCAAATGTTAACAAATATTTTTTATCTGGATTTTTCTTTGGAAAGAAATCATTTTCTCTCTCTCTTTCTCTTTCTCTCTCTCTCTCTCTCTCTCTCTCAGCAAAAGAGAACATCTTTTTTACTTTTTTCTTAATTTTTTATTTTTAATATTCCACAGTAATTAAATTTTA
>NW_017305672.1:235886-236176 GCF_001594115.1 Trachymyrmex septentrionalis
AGCAAAAGAGAACATCTTTTTTATTTTTTTCTTAATTTTTTATTTTTAATATTCCACAGTAATTAAATTTTATAATTTTTTTTACATTAAAATTTGATTTATGCCAAATTTTTTGCAGTTATACAAGATGCAAAGTAGCATATTTTCAAGAAACGATTTTTATGTATAATTTTCATTTTTAAATATCTTTTTTCGATATTTTGTTTATTACGAATTATATTGTTTTTAAACATGGTCTACAAATAGTATCTATGCATTGAAACTGCGAATGTCGATATATATATATATAT
>NW_017305672.1:236276-241634 GCF_001594115.1 Trachymyrmex septentrionalis
ATATATATACATTATCACATAAAATACTGTATTATCATCTATCTGCAGGATACGAAAACAATGTTAACGCAACGTATTGAGTCAGACATGATATTACAACAGAGTTATACGTGATTGTGGATATTCATAATTATTGTATGTATTGTTATTGCTTGCAAAATATATAATGCAACGATATTAAAGTGGATATTATACAATGGAAACATGTCATGAAAGAGATATGTAACTATAGTCTATTTTAGTGCTGTAAATGTATACGAAATTAGATATTTTGTTTAGTTATAAATGCAAATTTAAAGTTTTTTTTATAACAAAAGGTAATGGAAGTTATAATTATAATATATTATCTAAATTAAAAGTTAAACAACAAAGTATAAAAGTATAATATAATTTTTTAAATTATAGTTCAGAACAGTAAACAAAAAAGATTTGGGTTTTTTAATTTATTTTTTCAGTATTTTAATTGGATATATTAGAGTGCAATTCATTAATTTCGTATCGCAGCTATTCTATGTTTATCCCTAAGATATTTAAAGTTTTTTGTATTTATTTGTAATTAATAATCGTAATTAATTTATAATCGCCGCTTGTAGAACGTCTTCAAAACTAACGCGTAATGTGTCAAAACTTTATTGTTTGGAAAATCTCGTGTAGCAAATTCCGCAATTGAGCAAAAGCGGAATTTACATTCTCTCAGTGACCAGTTTCGCTGTCAGAAACAATCTGCATAAGCGTAATCTCGTAATCACGCGCGATGGTTGAATCGAGAAAATAATAATGCAGGGACTACCATTGCGCCCCGAACGCTCGCGGGGGCTGACCCCGTTTGTTCCTACAAACGGAATTAACCCCCAAAAGGGAATTTGCATATTTCTGCATCCGAGAGCTTCAGACGCGGGAAATTTGTTGGTGAAATCACTCGCCGGCATGTCTACTGGTTCTTGCACGGATGCTCGACTCTAGAAATCCAAAGTCTGATTTAATGCAAAGATGAAGCATACCCAACTTTTATATTCCGAGTGTACTACAGCATTACGCGGCAAAAAATGGAATAATTGCTTTCACAAGCGAGAATAAAAATAAAAGGTCTAATTATTCGGCTGAGTTACGCGAGATGACATAAGCGCTGTTAAATATAATTCTTTCTTGCATGAGGCTTGTGCATTTTCGATTTTCCGATATGATTTCCGATGCTTAAAAATGGTTATGTCTGTCAAACTTCAAATTTGAAAGAAATATTATATATTTTGATAGAAAAATAACTTTTTGTTTTAGCAAAAGTACTTAAATTTGACAAGTTATTAAAAATATTGATAGGAAAGATAGAGTTAAAAATTAATCTACGCATGGTATTGTATGATTTATAATTCTGTCGTTATATTAATTTTTAATGAAATAAGCATTGCTAAATCATGAAGAAAATCGTTAGATAATTTAGCAATTGATGCGTAAAGTTTGATTATTGTATATATCTCGATAAATCAGAGAAACGAAATAAGCGGAGTGTAACGAAGAGGTAAATTCCCATAAAGAGCACTGATTCAGTTTGTGGCGTTCTATATTTCCCGGTCGGCGGAATATAGATGGTGATTTCAGGAATGTCAGTCGCGCGCGCAGTGCAGTTGCAGTAAAACGTTCCGCCGAGTCGGAAGCGCATAAAAATGTTAATAAAGTCGGGCATAAAATATCTTAATATTCCATATACCCGAGAAACTGGCGTGTGTGCGAGAGAAAAATTATTAAAATCACTGGGCGCGCGTTGCTGCTGCTGGGGTAAACAAACGGCGTATTTTTATTTGTTCTCGTGCATCGAAATATCGATGAAAACCGCAGATCTTTCAGTTCGACAAGCCGTGAATCTGCATATTCGGGATGCGTTCGATTATATTCAATGCTGATTTCATAGAATTTACAATTTTGTATTGTGCATGAAGTAAAATGTAAAATTTTCCATTCTTGAATTGAACTCGGGAGAGAATACTGTTTTTCATTCTGATTTTAGAATCTTCATAATTTTTTTTTCTTTGATTCTTCATATCCTTTAATTAAATTTTTTTTCAGATTATGAATAATATTATATATAAAGTCTATAATGAGTTAAATAACATCAGATGACGAGTGACACATAAAATCTTGTCTTTAGTTTTATTGTTTCAAATTTATATCGATATTTTATTCTCTCTTGTCATGTATAATAATAAATATCACGTTAATGTCATAACTATTTATTTTGATAGGAGTAATTTATTTAGATGGAAGGCAATGCAAGCTTATCTGTGAAAAAGAGGATTTTTTTCTACATACATTTTTGAGTACATACAGCACACATTTTCCCGTAGAGATTTAATTAAAAAATATAAAAAAATAAATAATCCGAAAGATAACAATCGGTCGTCACGGATTGAACTAATGCATGCTTAACCGCTATGGAACATGATTAAAAGATGATTAGTCATCCACAGACGATTTACTATTAATTAGTCATATAGTATTGCATCTTTGTGTAGCGTAAAATTGTTGCCTACGACTTTTTTTAGAACTGTTAGCGTAAAAAATAAGAAGAGTGGCGAGAGAACTTGGAATAGCAGATGTCCACAGGAATAGCAAAGTCCACCTTTTGGTAGGCACTTAAAAGTTACTTTGGACTTTCGCGGTCGACACTTTAAATGTGAGTTCAAGTAAAAACGTACAAGAATTCGTGCAATTTTTTATTACTGTTAACCGTCCGGGAACTGTGTTACAACTATGTATTACAACTGAATATTAAACAGCAAAATTCTTCATGTAATTCGTATATGTTTTCTTACGTATATACGTGTGTGTTTTGTTGATGAGAAGTGCACAAGATGTTTTATTAAATCTCATTACAAACTATTATTACTAAAATATTATCAAAAAAACATCTTAATTAATTTTTTTCTATAATAAATTGAAATGTATGTGAACGTAATAAATTAAAAAATAAATTTCTCAATAAAAAAAGAGTATCTTTATCAATTAAGATTAAAAATGACCAATGCTAATCACAATTATACGTATAGGAATGTTTTCATAAGACTCGATTTCGAAAGAGTAATATTATATGTTTCACTTTTCGCTAATTCTGAGACATTAAATTAACAGCAATTACTTTCCAATATGCGTATTTAATGTGAAATTTATAGGTCATATTCACACTGGATTTATATTTTTTAATGCGTTCTTTGCAGAATCGATAGAGAATTATTTCTGCGATTTTCCGTCGATTTATTTTAAAGGAGAGGAAAAGAAGATAGAAATAGGGGTTTTTCGATCAATTTCTTTATCGCGCTTTTATTTTATTCTTATCCTCCTTCTTCATTTACCATTGTCCATTACGGCCGAAGCCCGAAGCACCTTGTAATCAAATGGATGCAAGTTAATCGAGCCTTGCGGCAAATATTTGTCCCTACTGAATTCGACCACTTGCAGGAAATGTCGATTATGACTTAACGATAATCATGATTTCCCATGAGGTCCGACTATTGCGATCCGATTGTTGTTATTACGTTCAATAACAGTAATAGCGATATCTATCACCAGAAGAAAGTTATTTTATAAAAAAATTATATGGGAGAAAGTGAAGGAATTGTACTCACTTAAGGGGAATTCATAGCTTTCAAGTCAATATAAACACGGAAATTCAAACTATGAACATTCTTCTACCGATATGTATATATATATATATATATATGCATTTTCATATTGAACAATTTTTTTATTTAATAATGTTATATTTGGCATAAAGTAGAAAAAGCAAAAACGAAAAAATTTTTTGCGCGTCGGATAATTGTGCGCAAAGTCAAAATTGTAAGAAATTAATATAAAATTAATAAAATAAATATTTCATGGAATATTGATAAAAAAATAATAAAATATATTATTGTGTAATGTTAATATAAAATTGCAATTACATTGATTACTCAAAGATTTTTTAACTTAATTTAATGAATAATATCTCAAAAGACGCACAACGATAACATATTTTAGTAAAGTATGCTGATTAAATAAACAAAATAAAAATACGAATTTATCATGTTATTTTCTAGATGTCAAAATTATTATCAAAATATATAATTTTATTTTTTCTCACTTTTGCCGTTGACTACATTTTTAAATTATATATAATTTATGATTATATCTTCAAAGAATTACGTCTAGTCTAGAAATTTCGCCGCGATACCGGCTCCATTTATTGGAAAAGTATTAAACCAAAATGCACACAATTACCCGCTGCGCACAATTACCCTACTTTCCCCTATATATGTTACATATATTAGAAAATATCGCACACCTATTAGATATAAGAATACGAAATTTATTTTGATGACTTCAATAAAAAAACTATTAAGTTTAACACCATTTATTTTAATGATGTTCTCTTGATTTCTTCTACTTTCCTAGCTATTTAAAGAAGAAAAAAATCGTGTTGGATGCTTTTACCCTATCTTTTTCTAATTTTTTACTTTGGAACATAAGATTTTGAAAAAAATTATTTATTTTAATAATAATTGATTCTTACATTGAAAAATCAAAATGATAGATATATTCATTATCTTCTACTGACAATGAAATGGAATACAATGCTCACTACATCATTAAGAGTTAATCTTTTCATCAGCGGTATATATAACGTGTGATTTATAGACGTGATTAATTAACATGTAGTTTGCATATATGCGCGAGAAATTGAGGTCGCAAATGACGATGTATTTTGTGATGAATTATTTTATGTATTATTTATAAAATAAGGAAGGCGATACATTAATAAATAATAAATAATAATTAATAGCAAAAATCAATAATATGCGAATACAACGAATCACATTGTATTGTCTGCAACAGTTTGGCCATTAATTTATAATATTATGCAACATTGCATAATATATAAGCATAAACGGAGAACATTAATGTTAAAAGATGAAATATGTTGATTACAATATATTATTGCAATAAATGTTTAAAAAAATATTTTAATGTAATTTAATTTTTTATTATAAGAAAATATTATTTTTGTGAAATTATATAAAAAGTTATAGTAAATATTGTTTATCAAATTTGTGCTAACCTTATAAAAATCCTGACTAAATGACATTATTGAAAAAGAAAGATTGTTGTAATAACAGTCTCTTAATTTTTGCATAATTTCAAAATTTTGTTTTTTTAATAGAAAATACATTAAAATAGTTTGTTTGAGTTTTGCTACAAATACGATTTAGAGAAACAAATTTTTAAGTATAAACATTGATTAATAATACTAAAATTAGTTAAAAATATATTTCTTAGTATATGGATAATTAAGTAATTAAAATAAAATGTAAATTTTTTAGTATAAGTTTT
>NW_017305672.1:241734-270461 GCF_001594115.1 Trachymyrmex septentrionalis
GCCTAGCTAGCCCCTCCCACTTAACCAAATCTTAAAAAAATATGTAATAATGTGCTATTTATGCGCTATTCATATCCGCGAAATTTTTGCGCTTATTCCGTTTAGCTAAAAAAAAATTTCTGGGGACGGGAGGAAGCTGAGTAGGCAGCCTTCCACCCATTAAAAACAATAGATTTGGAAAATTAAATACACAGGATTTATACGCTATTTATGCGCTACTATTTCCAAGCATTTTCGATTCTTGTGCTGCACTCTTAAAGCATTTCCCTCTTGGAGCGAATAGCCACATTCATTTGGAGTTCATAGCGCATAAATCAAAAATAGACTTTGACTGGAGCATGTATTTTCACAATTTTTCATAAATTATAAATAATGTTTGTTCCAAGAGGGAAATGCTTTAAGAGTTGCAGCGCAAAAATCGAAAATGCTTGGAAATAGTAGTGCATAAATCAGATAATTATTTTGCATACTCAGAGTATTTAATTTTACAATTTTAAACGACTTAGGCTGAATATGGCTGTTCGCTCGCCAAGAGGGAAGTGTCTTAAGGGTTGCGCGCAAAAATAAATAATGTTTGGAAATAGTAGCGCATAAATAGCGCATAAATCCTGTGTATTTAATTTTTTAAATCAATTGTTTTTAACGGGTGAGAGGGGGGTAGCTGGCTGACTGCCTACTCAGCCCCTCACAAAAAATTTTTTTTTTAGCTAAACGGAATGAGCGCAAAAATTTTTATATGCGGATATGAATAGTGCATAAATAGCGCATTATTACATAATTTTTTCATTAAGATTTGGTTAAGCGTGAGGGCCAGCTAGGCAGACGTAATTTATATAATTATATTTGCACTTTTAATATATATTAAATAATTTAACACTTAATGGCTGTTTATTATTGTAAATATTCAATACACTGTTATTTTATGTTGTTTGAAATCCCTCTATTATATAGATTTTCTGCGGATCTGGACTTAGGTGATTAGATACAATCGGTAGATATTTAAGTTTGATTATTCTGCGAAATCCTTTCTCAAGGAAGGTATTCAGCAGGTATGCACAAATGGGATACAATAAGGCGTAGCAAAATGAGAACGAAATATCCATGACGACGGCATTTCCACTTAGAAGGAAATGCTGTCGTGTTCTAGATTGCTAACAATAAGCAATATAGAAAATGGCAAAATATTTTGGATATAGGAGTAAGGTATATTTAGGAATTATTATTATTTATTGTAATAAATAATGTTGTTACATAGTATTTGTTACTGGAAAATACTATTAAAAAAATGTGTAGTGAAGTTAAATTAATAATGAATGTAATATAAAAAACGTAAACATAAAACAATAAGAATTTTATTGCACTGTACATTTTGAAACTCATCAAATAGGAAATAGGAAATTTTGACCATCTATACCCATCTACACCGAAAATGGACCTCATTTTTGCTCGTCAGTGTAGTACATATATAGTATACATATATTAATTCACTTCAAATTAAAGTTAAGCATCGACTTTACTGTTTTTGAGTTTCAAATTTGAAAAAATTCCATGGTATCTGCGAATTTCATATGCAGCGGAACTCAAATAAACAAGTACATTAATATATTTTTTATTGCTGCTAACAAAATCATTACGTATGTATATTTAAATTCTAGTATCCTTTACAATTGTTTTCCATTGTTTTCCAATGTCAACTTCATTTACAGCTTAAACATATCGTAATAATTTTTGTCGTTTATTGAAAGTAATATACTACGAAAATTAATCCTAATGAATTCATAAAAATCAAATTCTTTTAATTTTTGACGTTGAGAATAAAATGATTTGTAAGTATATATCTTTTGCGAAATACTTTTAAATAGGAACTATATAATATTAGCATTTTTTAACAGAAGTTTTAATATTTGCTTTTTTAAAAAATTGTTAAAAAATTTTTGTTTTTATATTTTTCATTATCCAAAAAAATGGATATTTAAAGAATTTTTGTTGGGTGTTAATTAGTATATCATATATTATATTATTGCTAAATAATGAATTAGAAAATAACAATTCACGGAACTTGAGTTTGAATTTATTATTTATTTTATTTATCGCGATTTACGTTCGATTTACGTTACCTTCGGAAATTTGGATTTTTAATATAATCTATCAAAACTTTGGAGAAAACTTTGATAGTCGATATTAATATTGCGCGCAAATTCTTAGTTACGCAAATGTTACAGTAATTAATAAAGCCTAATAACTTCCTCCGATAAATCAATATCTGAGCAATAACTTGCAGCTGGGCTTTATTGAAGCTTTCGATACGTTGTTGTAGTTACGCGGAAAATTGATGTACTTATATATCAATTTGATTACACATTAATATTCTCCTCAGATGTATGTGACAGTTTTGAACATTTATTTTGCAGTATTAACAATTCCGTACGACGTTGACAACATCGAAGACTGTATCCGATAAATTCAATTGGGCGCGCCATATTTTACATATAAACACGATATCTATGTATTTGACAATTGTTAAACATATACCGCAGTTAGTAAGATTTACCGTGCTTTACGTAAACGCTTTCCTTCTCACGTTCCTATCTCGTTTTCCGAGCCGTGCGTTACAAGATTTAGTGGAATAACTTCGGTTACATGTATTACTCGTCCGCGGCCGCACACGAAATATACAGTTTCTGTTGCAACAAAAATTCAGCCACAGACAGATTACCGCAAATTGAAAATACCAGTAAAAATTGAAAAAAAGATCTCTATTATTGTATTCGCGTTTTATCTAGCCTTGTTTTCTTTTTTTTTTTTAGAGGGAGTAGCGTATCGATTTTTATAGTTTATTTTTCATATGAATGAAATATATTTGCGTTATAAATAAAATATAGTTTTTTTTAAATATACGAATATAAGATATATCAAGTTAATTTGCGAATTTTTGTATATTTGTTACCGCAGATTTATCACATTTCATATAGAAGCTGAATTAAGAAGGCATTTATAATAAAATTAAAGTAAGACAATAAATTAAAATAAAACAACAATTAATACTTTATTTATTGTATTGAAATTATCTAAAATATCAATAATTTATAGACTAATTCTATACTCTCTAAATTTCTTGGAGCGAAATCTTTCTACAAGAGTTAAAATACTGCCACTATTGAAAAAGCGTGAAAAATTTTCATTCTTGAGAGTAATAGATTTTTATTCTTTTTTTTCTTGGAATGAGATTCATTCCAAAGGAAAGAAATCTCATTCCTTTTTTTTGGAATGAGTCTCACTTTAAAAATGTGAAATCTCATTTCAAAAAAAGAAAGTGAAAATCTGTCATTCTTATTCGAAAGTGCAAATTTTTTACTTTTTTAAAATAATGGTATTTTAACTGTTTTGGAGTAAAATTTAATTCTAAGAGATTTAGAAAGTAATTTACTACAATTTATATTTTGTTTAATTAGCATTTTATTTCCGATTCTTTTATATGCTAAAAACGTCCATATGTCACACATGTAAATATAGCAACATTATAGAGTGCTCGGTCGATCTACAAATCGTTACAAGCTATTGTAGAAAATTTAATTTGCGGACAACATCTCAAAGGCTTCGTAGAACTTTTTGAAACGGTTCTTTCTTTCATCTCGTGAAAGCTGATTTCCGATACGTTCCTATGGTCGAAGTGCCTTGTGAAACAACCGCTTTGTGAAACAACTGGGAACGAAAACAAGCATGTAGGATGAAAGCTCAAGTAAGCTGCGCCCGTGTTCTTAGTAAAGTTGTGCAGGAAGTTGCGGTCACCTTCTTGCTTAGGAGTTACGCGGAATCGTACTAGGTACAATCTGGAGTTGCGCAAAGACATCTTGGCTGTAACTGGACACTTGGTAGCATTCCAACGTCGACTGGAATTACGGAATGTGTGATTTCCGGAATTTTGATTATTATATTTCCATCGTGCAATTTTTTTAGATCACGAATATTTAATAGACTTTTATGAGGTTTTGTTATTTTACAACAAAATTTACCTACAAAATTTACATTCTACAAAATTTATAAATTTAAAATCATGAAATCTCACAATAAACTTCCGATTAGGCAATATCGTAATAAGCAATAGGCAAATGTAATTTTCATGAACAACTTCGATATGTTGTGCAACAAGTTACGGTTGACTGAAATCGTGCTATAGTATTACAATCAATCAATTTTCATTAATAACTTGAAATTACGATGGTGTATAATTTGATGCAATAATCATCATTTAAAGAGATGGATTTAATATTACTGCTTTATGTGTTCGATTAAGTAAATAATTGAATATTTTTATGAATGTTTTTCTAAAAGGTGTTTTTTGGGGAAACACAATAAATTATTTTTTAAATTATTTTATAAAATACTTTGTTATTATTTTATAAAATATTTTTGTTTATTTAAATGTTTAAAATTACAAGCTAAAAATTAAAAGTAACTCTAAACTACAATAATTGATGAGAGAATGATCGGAGCTTATTAAATTTCATATTTAATTGCTTTATTTGCATCGATTTTATTTAATGTGCTATTTTCAATGTGCTGTGTTCAATGTATAGTATTGTTACTGGTTACGTTCCATGATTTCGATGCATTGAAGCTTTTCATAACGTACATGTGATATATATATATCGATATGCGATAGTCGGTCGACCAATATAATGTGTATTACGATGTGATGATCACACTCGTACCAAGTTAGATAAACCATCGTTTATCTAACGTATAAAAAAAAAAAGACGTCACGTCAGTCACTGCCATCCAACCAAGTGTCCAAGAGAGAAAGTTCCTATATAAGATTATACGTATAATGAATAAGTATGTTTTAATGAGTAGTTCCAATTCAAAAACTGAATAATATTTTACAACAAAATGGCGCATTTGTTCAAAATTAATACTTCCATATGTTTCGTTAATATAATATATAATAAGAAGTCTTTTTTAAAGAATTTCCAATCGAAACCAAATTTTGTCTTCCAGCCGAAACCGAAAACGAATATTCGGTTGTCACTCAATTTCAGCCGAAAACGAAACTAAAAATAAAACTTAGATAAGTTCTTACTAAAAAAAAGAGAGAAGCTAACGAATTCGCATTTTTTTTGGCCGAAGTTGAAATCGACATTTTTTGGATTAATTTTACAGAAACCGTATGATTTTCAGAAATCATGACAAATTTATATATTCTTTAAAAAATAAGATTTTATTAAAATATCTAATTATACAATAATAATATTATATTATACAATAATAATATTGCATCTTTAACTTTTAAAGAAATTAAATTACAGTTATTATAGCGGTGATTTGATTTCTTTAACAGTTGACGATTATTAGGATCACATCAAAGTTTGTTTACTCAAATTGTCTTAAGTTTAATCAACGAGTTAATAATTAAAATCGAACAGTTGTTTTTTGAACGTTCACGGGCGCATTGCAATTTGTACAGTTTCGGTTTATCTACCGAAATTTTCTTTTAATTTCGGCCAAAACCGAAATCAAACTAAAACCCTATTTTCTTACCGAAACTGAAATAAAAAATGAAATTTCGACCGGACTCTAGTTTTTTTGTTAACATTTTGAAAGTTTCAAACTTGAAACTTAGTGCTTAATTTGTAGTTTTTATACGTATGTAATTTTATTATGATAGTTTCTTGGGATCTCTTTAACTTTGAAATGTCTAATACATTTTCAAGGAGAAAATTGTAGTAATTGCTGAAATTACGAATACTTATTGTGTTGTTACGTTTATCGGTAATCACAAATGTTTTGACCTCCATGAGTAACAAGGTACCCACAATGAAGTAAGTGAGGGACGCTATCCTATGATAAAATATTCATGAACAGGCGTGCTCGGTCGCGTCTACAAAAGTTCAAGATTTGCCAGAGGTTCGCCACAAAGGCTGTTAAAATGTTCGCTTGTAAACGATGTAGAAAGCCTTGCGCGGTGTGGCAACTTGATACATATTTGCCTTACAAATGAAATTGATATGATTTTCATGTAAATTTTACGTTGTTTCAATATTTTCTATGATAGTTACAAAAAATGTCAAAAAGATGGCACGCAAGTTTTTAGAGATTAAGATGCAAGATTAAGGATGAATAATATTAGCTAAATAGTTGATGCAAGTTAATTTTTGCTTATATTAATATAAGCAATAATTAAGAACGGTGCTTTGTGTATTTATATTGTTTTTATTCGAATCATAAAGTAATAATTCTTCTTCTATCCGCATATATTAATATTTAAAAACTATTATCTGAAAAGGAATTTTTTAAATGTTATAATAATGGAATATGAAATGCGAAGTCCTTTTGAAGTGCCAATTTTGAATTACATGATGTGATATTATACATATCATTGGATTGTTATGAAGAATTTTTAAGCACTTTATTAATCCTCATTGTTAGTAATTTGGGAAATATTACCGTGGTGCATATTAATTAATTAGTAAAACATTTTCAAGTTATTTAATCAAGTGTATTCGACCATAATACGATTAATATTGAATGTTCATCGCTTCGACGAGAAACATATTAATTCGCATATTAATGACTCGTTAAATATAAATATGTGCAAACCTGCATGTTTAATTTGCACAGAAATATCACATCATGTAAATTTGTGCGAATTGTGAAAGCAAAAACAAAGGAAGCAGCTTTAAAGCATAGATTTTCGGACTGATATATGCAGAATTACTCGAGAGAGAATCTTAGTATTGAAACTCACGATTCTAATTGCAACTCGATTGCTTTGTCTCGCCAGATTTGTTCGGATGTTCGTCGTGATGAGAATTCGCCGAGACCGAAGGAAAGATAGACAGAAAAGGTCAGCGGCGGAATAGGGAAACGGCAAAATGGAAGTGTCGATATCTTGGGAAGACAGTTATAGACGGGAACCTGATGGAGCGAGAAAGTAGGCGTCGATTCTTTGGAAAATCCAATTGTTACTGAAAATAGCTACGGGACTGTTTATCGCCATTGATTTTGTGAAGGGAGCTTTGAATTCATTTATTTGTAGGTTATGTTTTCAGTAACAAAAGAGACCTTTCCGGTTTGTTTATTGTTAATGAACATTTATGAAGACATGTATGTATATAAAAATTTCACGTTTAAAGAATGCGTTTTTGTGAAGTAGAAATAATACAGAGGTATGTACATTGAACAGTAGAGAACAGTAGATATAGTTAACTGCTCATTAAGAAATTCTCTGAATTAAATTTTATACGAGTAAATGTACAAATTAGTAATTTCTAGTAATTAATACTAGATGCATAGGCATATAATAATAGGTGTGTTTATATGCTTCGAGTGTTACTCTATTAATTATTGATACACTTATTGATTTAATTAATTTAATTAATAGGGTATATTTAATACACACAATTTTCAGATAAATGCAACCTTGCATGTAAGTTAACTTTCAATCTGTTATCGCAATTCGTTAAAATTTATTTTTATTGATTTTAACCAATAAAAATAAATTTCTACGAAATTTATTTTATTGGCAGTAACTGAACTTTATTCTTTTCAATCATATTATTTTACTTTTATTATCTTCAAAGACAGTTTAATTTTTTTTTTTAGTCAACGTTACGTTTTGCATTGTTGAGAATTGGTCTTTCTTTACAAAAATTTAGTACTGAATTAGTAAGGCAGTAATTTAATTAATAACACTACTCTATTCAATGCTTTTAATACTCAAAAAAAAAAAAATTAGTAATATCCAGTATTGAATTGGATTTCTGTAAAGATTACGTGACGAGATGACTAGAGGGTGAAATCTTCGAGGACATGCGATGCGCGGTAGATTATGCGATCTTATCGAAACTTTGCACAAGTCTTTGCGTTTCCGATGAGGCAGGTGTGGCTGATTAGACACTCACGGACAGTAATGTAACGCGACGGAAACTTAACGAGGAACAATATTGCGTTTATCGGCACGATGGGAAGAAAGGAGGGCAGACGAGGAATTTAACAACTGTCGAACGTGCTCCACACTAACCGGTTAAGATTCCGGAAGCCGTGTTCGCGCTGGTTGCGGCAATGGTGATGCGAAGCGCCCGAGGAATCAATTAGTCGACTGGAGTCGACTGACGCTCGGCGCACCAAACATTGACTTTATTTGCATACTATGGTAGAATTGCAAATTCATACTTATTGCGGAGTTATCAGTTAACCGTTCTTGACTGCGAGCAGTCTCTGACCGATAGTAACTTGCTGGAGCATTTGTAATATCCGAGGGAAAACGCGATGTTCAGTGTTTGACTTGAATCTTTCATGATTCGTGATTCTAATTCTCTCTAAAACAAATTTCTGTCCAAAATATATTTACAATTATATATTTTATTTTGGAAAAGAATTTATTTGAAAGAGAATTAGAATCGCGAATCGTAAAAGCTTCAAATATACGGTAAAAACTTATTTTTATCTATATATATATGTACTTGTTTGCATGTAAAGTTAGTATTATGTGTGTATGATAATTAATGTCATGTTCGCAATTTATTTTAAGGAAATTTTTGAATAGAAGAACTTTGAAAAAATCTTAATTATTTATAAATTATTAGTTCTAAAATATTAATAATTACATATTATACAAAGATTCTGTATTTTGGTGACTATAACGGTAGATTGATACGGGAGGACATCGACGTCTTTGACGAAAAATGAAGGTATTGGCCGGAGAGTATAAACTTGGATGCGCTTATTGCGGTCGAAACAGTTTTTATATAACGTGCAAAATCATGTGGATGCCCATTTTCGCGGCTTTTGGATTATACAACATGCCGGCATGAAATCCTGACATGTGACGTTTTTCGTTTTGACGTTCTTTGTCGTTAAGCCGCAGTAGTTTCAATTCGACGCGACGACAAACAGCGGAAAGTTACGAGGACTCTAAGAGCCAAATCGAGAACTTTATTTATAGATACTTTTGAAAGTTGGAATATTACTTTTCTAGCTTTTTGAATAAAGTTCAGGTTTAGAGTGAATTTCATCTCTTTACGCATAAAAACTATTATTTAAAAGAAATAAGTATTTCTTTTTGTTATATTGGTTTATATATTTTTAACTTATTTTAGAAAAACTTGAAGAGAGAAATTTTGAAAGAATTTTAATTAATTATAAATTAATATTTTTTTAAATATCAATATTATTATAAAGAAGATTTTATTAAATGTAGAATAGATTTTTTTGTGATTATTACACGTGTTTATTACATTTAATTTTTTTAGTCACAAACAATCTATTTTACATTTATTCTATAATATATAGTATGTATAGATTTTAATAATGACTTTATTTTTATTTTCTTTAACAATTATAATCATGATAATTGCAAATCAGTTTATTTTAATTAATAGTGCATGTGGAATTTCTGAACAATAAATTAATTAGTTGGACATGACATTTTTTAGATATTTTAGATTTTTTTATGTGCGGTTGTACGTCATTTTGACAAAAAGAAAGAAAAAGTTCAATTGACTTTTATTATAATATTATAATATACTATAATTTATGTTGTGTCTTAAGTTATATTTTATCGAATTCAATTGATCGTCATTTACAGATCACAGCGGAAAATAAATCTAGTCGGACTCAAATTCTCGTAAAATCGATGAACAAAGATTACGAACATTAGTCTTGAATGATGAACAACTCGTTAACTGTCGTTACCTGCGGAATTATTTTTGTCATCGAAACTTGGTCGCCTCGTTATGCATGCAAAATAATTAAGGAACGTTTTCTGTGCTCTGGAAAACGTTGAAAATGCATTTTGAGAAACGACCACTCGGCGATGTCAAATTAGAAGATTAAATAACGTTTGCAATTAGTTCCGCTTAGAATAGAGTTCTTCCCTTGCGTCTTCTTCCCTCGCCGTGCCGGTGACTCTTCCTTGTAAACTAACGATCTCTTTAAGGTAGATGTATATTATATGTCTTGAAGCAACATTTCTACAATTCTTTTCTTAAGTTCAATTACAATTTGCTATTTTTCCGTTTTTTTTTAAGAAACCAGTGAAAACTCATGGTATTATAATACAGTCAGACATATCTTTGGGATATAAATGAGAAATTTTCTTTCAACATAGAGAGAGAGAGAGAGAGAGAGAGAGAGAGAGAGAGAGAGAGAGAGAGAGAGAGAGAGAGAGAAAGAGAGAGAGAGATTTTTTTATTTTAGAATCGAACGCAAGAGAAACTTAAACAGACGTAGAGAGATAGAAGCAAAGAAGTTAAAGAAAAAAATAGAAATACAGTAAAATTAATTAAAGTAATTAGAAAAATTATCCATATATTTCTTTTGTTATGATGTTATTCATGGATTGTTTCTTTTGACGTATTAATTATTGAAATATGTTCGATATGTATTTGTAATCCATTCGCCCTATGTACATGTATTGTAACAGCAAACAATGTGTCTCTCTTTTATCTTTTATCTTGCAAATTAAAAATAATAATTAAGAGAGAGAGAGAGAGAGAGAGAGAGAGAGAGAGACAGAGAGAGAGAATTTTTCTTTTGTGCATATTAATTATGCCTTTACTGTCAAGTATGAAAGAGTCTTATTGTTCTGTTGTGATCTCAAATAACTCAAATTATTATTTCAAAAGCGTATATACTCGTAAGCTATATTGAGCACTGAAATCAACGTTGATAATCTTGAACGTATTATCTTATTATATTATTTTTTTTTAGAAAAGTATAACGATAAATTTATTTGAATTTGATTAATTTACTAAATTGTGTTGCATATATACATATTTGATTAATCTATTGAATTGTGTTATATATATATATATATACACACACACACATAAGGTATAGAGCAGCATTACAATAAGAGAGTAAGGGGATAAAGAGAAAATATCTGAAAATCTATTTTCAATATCTTTCGCTCGAGAACGTCCCTTCTTGACAAAATGTAGACAAAGTATTTGTTTTTTATATTACATTACGTTAAATCTCTCTTCTACACATCGTGGTATGTACATTCGGCGGGATGGAACGTGTCACAGTCAATACACACAAGAATTTTTGTTGTTTCTCGTCTCTGTAGATTGAAGAGGTTCTGCTAAAACAAAGCTTTCGCTGTGACCAATTCCATTGTACAAAAACCGCGTGGCAAACGTAGTTTATTCGGTTTCGATTCACAATAAAACATTGTGCGATATGATTTTTTGGAGAATGATTGTTTCTCTAACTGCAGAGAAAAGTTATTTTCAAAGACTTATTTCGACAAAACGATTTTTGACACGATGTTGACATATTATCGCACGGCAATTTGCTTTTATTTTTTTTCTTTTTATTCTTTTCTTTAAAAGTTAAAATATATAAATAATATTAAACTGCGTTATTAAATTCTTAATCATAAATGTCTTGTTAACAAATCTATTACAGTCTATAATTTTATTTTTTTAATAGATATATATATATATATATATATATATATATATATATGCGCGCGCGCGTAAGTGTTTTTGTATATGTGTGTATAACTATCTTATATTATAACTATATTTCACGAAAAAATATTTATATTAATATAATTAAATTAATTTATCATTTACACTCTGTTCATAATTTAAAATATTAAAAAAGAACACAATTTATAAATACAAATATATCAAAATAAATAAAGATTAATTTATCTATTAAAACATCTACTTAATTTATTATTTTACAAACGGTTTTAATCTATATGTTTTTGTGGTAGTTTTTGGTCTATTCGCATAGTTTTTTGCTTTTGATCAAATTACCTGATATTTTGGAATGCACGCTATATTACTTTGTTCATTCATACATCTGTGTTGTAAAACTCATACTAGTGTTTTTTCTCCTCTGTTCGTTTCGAATAGTGAATTCCATCTGTCGCGGAAATAACACAAAAATCCTTTTTCCGTCCCGACAATTACGCAATCTCGAGAAACCACTTGCCGATCTTGCGCCGAAAAATTTTTTTCCCACGGCATGTATTTACGCGGAAATGTGTGTAAATTCTATACGGTACATTCATTGTAAAATCTCCATACGACTCCCATAGGCAAAGGAAGTCGGACACTCGGTGCCGACATCGGTCTTACTCGGGCTTACATCGGTCCTTCGAGGACGATATATATGGTAATCCGAAGACCTGCCGAGAAACATCTAATCGTTGTGGAGATCAAGGAAGCGATTTTTTAGAGGCGGGAAAAGCAACTGCGCTCGTGCCACTTGCTGAGCAACGGGAGCGAAAAAGAGTACAAGTTGAAATAGTTGTAACAAATGAATACTTGTAGCATCATCTTATACTTCATATATTTATACAAGAAAAATATTTATTAGATACAATATACAAATTTTTCTTTAAAACTAGGAGACTGTAATATCTATAGAGATATGTATCTACTAGGAACATACTTTTCAAATAGTAAGGTATCGTCAATATAATGTCTGTCATGAATCAATAATATATCAAATTATACCATAAAAGACGTCAAAAATGAAGTTATAAGTCACAGATCAATAATGATATTTACGACGACAAAATTATGGCATAATTAAACGAGAAATATTACGCAATACATAATTTAAATTAAGATATAATTTAGATTTCTGAAATAAATAATACTCTTTAATATCCAAATTTTCTCAGAAGTATTATAATACATATTCCGAAGTAATACTTATTTATTGCAATTATTTTCTAATTAAGAATTATAGCAATTATCTATTATATATTAATATTAAATATGACTTAAAACTTAAATTATAGTGAAAATACATAAAATTTTACGTTTTTACAAAATTAATAATTTTCTTCTTAAATATATATTTCTATTAGATAGAAACTTGCAATAATAATATCCAATAATAAGTAAGTATATTTTATAATTTTTACGTAAATGTGTGAAAAAATTTGCTAAATCTGAGTAAATATTTTTTAAATAGTTCTAAGTAAACATTTATTTAGAGTAAAATAAAAAAAAAGATTCTTAAATCAAATTAATGGTTCTTGTATCAAATAAATATATGTTTACATTTAGTAAATATTTACTTGGAACTATTCAAACAAATATTTACTTGCATTTAGTTTTTTTTCTGTGTACAAATTTTTGTACTATTATATATAACATAATGATAATATCACACGTATTTTTACAGGTTTATGTTCATATACATATACATATCGATAACATAACTTAAAAAAAATTGTATGTAATTATTATATATACATTTCCACAAAAATAAATTGTAAATTTATTTTTACAAATTATTTAATTATTGTAAAAAAGAATAATCTCATTTTTAAGTTGTAATTGTACTCACGTGTGTGAATACACCATTAATAGTGGATCCCAAAATTATTTACACTATATAATTGTTATAACTTTACATGAATTCTTTTATAACATTGTACTGGATCAGAATTATACTGTAATAACAAAAGATATTTCATGCAATCAATAAAGCATGCATTATCTGGTATGACAATTGTTCGGCTGTGTACGAAAATAGTAGTATGTGGTATGAAAAAAATTCCAGTAATATGTTACTAACTAATTCTATTCTAGTAAGATAATAAAAAGGGTTTTACTCAAAGGCTTATATCTGATGCGATTGGAGCGAACAGAAATTACAGTAGAAAAGATGACTAACTGCTCTCGATGTTCAGCAGCAACAAAATTGAAAATACAATCGTTCTTCATTCATAAATCTGTATTAATTGCAGGAGTGCGTACAAGGGAATTACTTCGCGATATAATGCCTCGATAAAATATGAGTATCTTTGGTAAAGCGGCTTTCCTACCCGCGAAGACCTTATTGAATGAAATCGATTTATTTCTTTTAAGGTCATATATAGATTTATATTAAAGCCGTGTGCGAAGTAAGCCGATTAGAAACAATCCGCATGTTGTGGAGGAAGTAGCAATGTGAATGATAAAAGCGTAGTGTCATTGATTATTTTGTTGATTGATTATTTTAATATCGTAATATTTTCATAAGGATAATGACAGATTTTGTAGAAGTAAACTATAGTACACCAGGGACTTTAAAATAAATACACTAATTATTTTTTTAACAATATAATTGTTAACATTAATAAATTTTAAATATTGATTAAATAAATTCAGTTATATTACTTTTTAATTAAAGTAATATAGTTGAACAGCCAACATTAAAGATTTCGTTATTGTTAAAAAAATAATTATCCATAATATAGTAGAATACTTATCCAAATAGCAAGATGTCGTCATAACGATGATGTCATTTTTCATCAACATCAGTGAACTAAATACTGACGTAAAATAAACGTAATATTTATGATTACCTATAATCGTTATAAATATATCGTTATTTTTAAATCATATTTAATATTGATTCATATTTAAGTTATAATTTCATGTTAAGTCATACTTAAATCATAATTTGTACAATTTTTACACACATTAGCATGTAATTTTACATACTTTTTTTTACAATATGTACAATACATAAGATTGTCTTCTTCATATTTATTACAGATGAAGTTCATTTGTACTGAATCATTTGCAAATAAAAAACGCTGCTTAACAGAAGCGATAATCTCACTGTATTTATTATCGAATAAACGATCGATCATCATAAAGCTTTTTTACCGAACTTCGTTGAGAAAAAGTATGTAAATTTTATCAAAGTGATCTCGTGACTAATGGCCAATCGCGTTGCTATCGTATTGGATACTCGAACTCTCGTAACAAGCGATAAAAAAGAGACAAAGCTCATTTCCGTGTGATGTTTCGTTACTCGTTAAAATGGCTGCTTGTTCGATCACCGGCGATCTCACGAAAAATTTTACGCGCATAAAGCCATCTGCACGTAGATATTTCAAACAAATGTGCACGTTAACTCTCGGACTGGTGACAAGAATTTAATCTATCATTATCTAATTATCTAATGTATAGGCGAGCAACGGTTTTTCGCACAATTTTTTCTCTTTAAAAATTATAATCTTTATTTTTTAGTAAATATAAATAGTATCTGAAAAACACTTGATGTTGATTTTAACACATTTTTATGCAATTTGGAGTTAGCTGTTTTTTCACTCTATCGGACGTGAACAGTGAACGACAAAAAAATCATAGTACGTACGGGCGGAATTCTTGGACCAGCAAACGTGTTCTAATGACATTATGTACGCACCCGTTACGTAAACGTGTTGGAAAAATGGGAGTCTCGTTGTTGCAGAAATTGCGGCGGTCAGGATTGCCGGGTATGCCGAGTAGCCATATGGGACATTTCCTCGGATATTCTGTAAACGCAGCAATGAATAATGGTTTCTTGGGGATCGTTGGTAAAATTCGTTGATGTCCCAAAATATAAACTTTAATCATAGTTTCCTCTTGTTTACTGAAATGTGTACTATTGACTATTTTGTCCATTGTATTTTATTATTTACAATAATGATGAAAATTATTTACTTTTCGTCTCATTTATGGAAAAAAATCTTCCTTCAATGAATAAAAGTGGATAAAATGGAGTAAAAGTTACATTTTGTTAAGAAATGGAAGATTATAAATAATTGATTAATGTATCAAGTAATTTTGTTTTTGAAATATGGATGTTATGTATTATCATAATTTATAACTTAAAACACAATAAATGCGTAATATCTTGTTTTACATAATCGAAATTAATTTATAATCGATTCTTTCTTACGCGTGATAAGTTTATCTCTTGATAAGCGAGGAAAAGCATTTACCTATACTGTCTGCTCTCAAAATCGGTAAAAGTTCTAAAAAGACGGGGACAATGGCGGCTTTGTTTGATCATGAAATTTCTCGCGTCTAATGGTACTGGAGCTTTCAAAAATGTGAAAGTTTTCTGGAAAACGTGTGCGACATAAAGGGTATTTGTTTGCCGCGAGTGGACGGTATTGTAGCTATAGATTTTTAGTAGTGGACTCTCTCGAAAGGCAACACGTGTTTCGAAGGGCTCCTTTTTCCCCTTCAAGCGTCTCCGCTCTCGTCGGTCGAGAACTGGCATGATTTTTTATCACGAGCTGCGGAAATGACTATGTGCTGCCGTGTTTCCAATTCGATTTAGTGAAAAAGAGAGTTCGGCAAAGAAAATTAAGAAGAAAACTGTTCCTTTGCGTTTTCAACTACAAATACGATATCTAATTGATGCATTCCACTTGACGCTCGCAATGATCATGGATTCATTTCATCCTTGTTGTTTATCAAATGTTAAGCGAAGACAAATAATGCTTGCAAGCATTGTGATCGCCAAATGAAACGCATCTCTAATGCATAATATATATTTTCTATTGTATAATTTACAAGATAATCTCTTGAAAATACATTGAATGTTACAAAGAATTGTACTGTTTGAATAAAGATTTTGATGTGAAGAAAATATCTATAATATTAATTACTATTTCAAAATTATACGAAAGATTTAAAGACAATGTATAAATTTAAAAGCTAGATTTCTTTATTTGGTTTATTTACTTTAATTTTTTATCTCTGCATTCCTTTTTAAATAAATTATTGCATAAATATATTACATTAATGCAATATTGCTTCGAATTATAATAAATTTAGGAAATGCAAGGTTGGAAAATACCTGCAAGATCGTTTAAATTGATTTTACTTACAATTTATTGTATTTTATGGATATTTTAGATTATCGGGATAAGCATTCTATCTTTTATTCGTCTACATAATTTCATTCTTCTACATATTTGCTCAAATTCCATTGTATATACGGAGAGCCTGACGGCAGCCGCATTACAATATATGCGTATAACAATCGTTTTTCGGTACGCTAACAGTATAATTTAATAGCGAGTAATTTCATTTGATTACTTTTCGAATAAATTGAAAATTAACAATAATTTTGACAAATTGCGCCATTAACAGTGCGAGCAATAAAATAATTATGCCAATTATGTATAACCAATAGAATCACAAAAATTTTTAATCTCCTGCAAATTATATCTACATTCTATCAATATTATGTTAATATTTTCTGTTACACATATTTAACATATTTTATGTCTTTACCAGAAAATATAAGTTAATAGAATTATTTAAATGAATATGTTAACATCGACGAGATTGTCGATTGCATATTTTGTTAAAATAAAAAGATAATCTACTTTTCGCGATGCAAATTGATACTTTTTCGTGAACAGGATTTATCACCAGGAAAGAAAATGTAGCGTTGATAACGGTGTCATTATTTACACATTTCGCTAGAATTTTCGTTAGAATTCCGTTATGGAAAAACCTACTACGATACACACATACTCGGATGGCGGTAAATATTCTTTGCTGTCTCCGTCGAAGGCACTTTTTCACTTGTTCAACAACCTCGTCGGCCTCAGTGAATTTTTAAACGTGAATGGGATTTCTTAAGGCTGGCTTCCGCTTTTTGTACCCTGCGGAAAAATTCCATCCGCGCTCGGAAAATTCTCAGCGTTCCGCCCGCTCGACAAAAATCCAACAAATAATTCACAATGCATATGCGCTCGGTAAATAAGTTTTCCTGCTCACTGCGTATGCATATATCGTCATTATACACCTATATCTCTGTTGCACATACTGATTTTTGGTGTAGGTATGAAATATGTGATTATACGTGACAAATGTATTCTGACACATATGTTGTTTTATTTAATTAAAATATTATTTGTCTTTTTTTTCATTGATTTTTGGTTTTTGATATTAATGATTTAGAAAGGATAGAAATAAGAGCATTTTTCGTTGATAAAAATTTTTTGCGTTAGAAATTTTTCACGCGTTTGACATTTTTTTCTGATTTTATAAATTTTTTTAATAAAGGTACTCTTTTGTAATATTTATTGAAGTCTGTTGCTGAAGCCTGACAAAATTTCAATCCTGAAATGAAATATTTTCGAAAGGCGAATCATATTTTGAATAATAAAGTACAATTTTTATTTTTTTTAATAACAGTATTTTGTTAAATGCATGCTTTTTTTTAACAAATTAAACTCGGATTTTAAGATATTTAAATGACATAAAAGTTATTAAATTAATTGTGAATTACATTATTAATTGTATCATAATTTATGTGATTATTTGCAGCAATTAATATGTTTTATTATTGTAATAATTGAAGCATAAATTAATTAATACTTTATTAGTAGCTTTATTTTTATTAATTTCAATTTTTATACTTACGTATACTTTCTCTGTTGTATACTATATGACAGAGATAATAATTAAATGAGAATGCATAATGTATGTAACTGTATCCATTCTTCATTTTCTACATTTAAAGTGGAAGTATTTTATACAAGATTTCATCGTTTTATGGCCTCAGGTATTTAAGCAATATCATCATTAAAGGGAGATTTTACTCATCAAATAATTGTTAATACACAACGATGTGTGTTCATACATGATTTAACGCAGCGTCATTGAATTTTTGACTTGTGCAATTTTGTGCGCTTATGCACATCGGACGTATTAATCATGATCTTAATAATACGAATAATATGACAAAATTTGCGATCCCATCATTGACACACAAATGCATAATGTCAGCAAGCAAGCGCGACGTGTTATCATGGAGCGGGACACAAAGTAGTTATGTGTCCCTGGGCAAATTTCGTTCGGCAACTCCTCGAGTACTTCTTGCCAAGAAATATCCATGTGATATTTATCGGCACCAAAAAAAATTTATTAAGAATCTAGAAAATTGTTTCCGTCACTCCGACTGTGCGAAAGAAAAAGGCAGGTGGCATTTATGCTAGTCGTGTGTATGTATGTGTATTGTGTATCTACTTGTATGTCTGTATGTACGCGCGCGCGGGCGCGCGCGTGTGTGTGTGTGTGTGTGTGTGTGCGCTAAAAAACAATTTCGTGAAAGCTTTTAAGGGCATCGTCTCCAGCGTGCCGTATTCCCCGCGCGGCACTTTCGTCGATCGACGCGCACTTTTCGATATTCACGATAAAACGGGCTTGTCATCGTGGCTTCGATGCAAAAGAGCGCAATTACATGGATCACTTTGACGGTGAAAAAAAAAAAAAAAAAAAGAAAGGGGAAGGAAAACGTAGTCGGGAACGGGATGACCGGGAAACGCAATGGGTGCCCGCTCGTGGATGGGAATTTTCTGCGAAGAGCGCGATGATTAAATAAATTGCACCGCAGTTCATTAGTAATTCTTTTTTCTTTTTTTTTTTCTGTTGAATTACGTACAAATGAATATACCGATTAGGAGATTGTCAATTCGCAAGTTTTCTCTTGGAAAATATTCCTTACTCGTTTTTGTATTGCTTTATTTTCGCGAATAAGCTTATCTTATTTCATACGAAGAAGTTATATAATTTCACGGTGTTTATGATACGATTTTATATCATAGGTTAATAATAATTGTAGTGATATTTTTTATGCTGCTGATAAAACTATTTAACTAATAGTCTGCGAGAAATTATAGCATGAGCTTGTTTATTTGTGAAAAATGATAATTCGTCGAAAATGATATTCTTTAAACCGTTTCTGTAGAAAGTGGTGTAACTTAAATTCAAGACCTCACGAAGAATTAAAACATGGAAGATTTACTTAAAAGTATAAAAGTATAGTGTAAAAATAAAAATAATCACATACGAGTTGTTAAAATGCATAAAAGTTGTTAAACACATGATTTATATAACATTTCAATTATACACATTGAAAAGTACGAAGCGTTTTATCCTTTTCTCATCTTTAAAGGATTTAAAGGATTTTCTTCTCCCGTTGGCACGTTTTTATTGTACTTTTATACTTGGCGCTGCTGTGGTAGTTATCGAGACAGCAGCCATTTGGCATGAATTCGTGTTATATGAAGACTTCGTGCTATACAGAATGGCGGAACAATTAAATAAACTGCACAGCGCTTTCGATGCATTCTCCCGACGCTTGGGATTGCGAGCGGAATATCGCGTCTCGCAACGGCATTAAAAACCGTGCATGATGTATTCGACTTCTCTGTATTTCGAAGCTCTCAATCATCTCCTTTTTCTTTTTCGTCCTTCCGTCCTTTCGTTCTCCGTAGCCTCGCGTGTCGACAGACTTCCCTCACGTATCCTCGGCAAGTGCAACTCACGTACTGTACGTGAGGATAGAGGGTAACTGGATTAGTGGGTCAAAATGCTGGCGAGCGTACTTCTCGGCCAATCTGTGCGCCGATTTCCCTTTAACGAGGATTTAACCAATCGTCTTATTTTTCTCCTCAATTCTTTCTACATTCGATTTATTCAACGTTGCTTATATACCTAGTCTTAAACTTTTAAACCTTGCTAAACTAGAAAGAAATTTTAAGTTATAATGAAAAATGTAAAAAAGTAAGTGAAATAAAGAATTAACAAATATGATAAAAAATTGGTAACTTTTCTTTCTTCTACGTAAAAAGAAATTTTACTGGAAAATTCTTTGCTATAACTTTTTCTTCTTAACAAGTTGGAGAAGACTTATTTATGAGGAGAGATATTCGCGAAAAGTGTTCCGGTTAACAATGTCGTCGGGTTCTTGTATAAAAAAAGAATTTCCGCGGTAGAAGGATATCACACTACGTACGATGACGATAATAATCATCGTCGACTTCCTGGCGATTTGTACGCCCTGTCGACATGCTCGAAGTGCGAACAGGTTCGATTTTGCACGACGCGCCTCCAACTAATCCATATACCGTCAACATGCTCATCCGACAGCAGCTCTGTCGCGCAAATTGTGGAGGATGAAGTATAAACCGCTTTAGGCGAGCTCTCGGGTAAAACCACTTGCCAAGCAATGCTCTAGCACTCTACGCACATTCGCATCGAATGGCTGTGAAAGCCGTTTGCATAACGGAATTATCTCCCATTAAATGCGTCGTTTTTCGTTATATGCAGATTATAACCGCGGGATTTTCTTTCCTTTTAATTATTATTAGAAATTATTTTTCATCGCACACAATCCATTCCATGCTGCAAGTTGTGACACTACATTACTGTACGCCTAGCGAGAAACAAGAATTAGAATTAAATTTTCAATTTTCCGATGCTAATGAACGAACTTTGTCGTCGGGAAAAGTGGATTGTCCGACGGAACGAAACGGTGAAGTGTTATTGTTCACTTAATTACCGCATTGCTTACTTCCTCATTTTCTGTCGTAATAATTATCGATCGATAATCTGACCTATGTTTCGATGTTTTTCATTTAAAATTAGTTTTATTCAGATTTGAGATGAAATGTGTGCTCAAATTCAGAATTGAGCCAGATTAAAATATTTCTGTTAGCTGAATAAAGATATGCACAGGTTTCTTAAACAAATTAAATAAAAGTTTAATAATGTTTAAACTGAAACAGGGGAAAGAAAGATTTTGCTGAAATATCGTAAAATTTAGCTACACGTAGATCTGAAAATAATTTTCTTGGACTATCTGTATAAAATTATATACAGAACATTCAGATATAATGCTATTAGATATCAAAAGAGCAATAGTACCTAATCCCTTGAGTTAAGTAACATTTTGTCACTTTTAACCTTCGTCTGTGTCAAAATATAAATTGATCCATTTCTGTAGTCAATTTCAATCTAAACTTTTAGCTAAACATCGTTTACATTAATCTAGCAATTAGCTTGAGTATCCTGAATAATTATTTTGATAATCTAACACAATTTATTTTTATGTATTATTGCGCTGTTTAAATTTTAAAATGCGAGTATTATAATTTATTATTACATTATTCGTTACCAGTATTATAATTAAAATTGTCTAATTTGAAAATGACCCGATTAGGGTCGAAACGTTTGTTAAATGTTATTTATACTTAATTTTGATTGTTTATAAAAAAAAATCATTAGTACAAAACATCCAGGTTGATTCGTAGCCCTTTTATATTACTTATTTATTATTATTTTTATGTCCTGTATTTGGCTAAATTTTTAAATATACTTTAGCAAAACTACTGTTTTTTTCCAAGTATGAATAACATCCTAATTAATTCATGTGTAACGATTTAAATATTATTCAAAGATAGTATAAAAGAGTTTCAAGTTTAGTTGATGATTATTTGAAAAATGTAGTATCATTTTCGGAATTAAGAGATTAAAGAGAAATCGTTTAAATTTTTCGGTTTGCGTGCACGCGAGCGTACGATTCGAATTGCAAATCGCACGCAGAGTCGATCGCAGGTGCGTTTTTTCCGCATTGCGTGAATTATTATTCCGGTATGCGCTCCGTCAGTCCTGGTAATTCCATCGTCCGGTACACCGCTGACGCGTTCGCGCACGCGTTATACATGTATTGCCGTCTATGCAGATGCATCTCTCCATCTAATAGCTGCATGAAATCCATGCTGCATGAAATTGTCGCTGTGCCAGTAGGAATTTTGATTCGCCATGAATCGTCATCGTTGGCCGTTTCGTCGTCTGTGCCTCGAATGAAACCGCCTGGACGCGCGATTAGAAAGTCAATTGAATGCATTCGATCGTTCTCACATGGTTCTTGACATGATGATTGTCTCTTGATCGTCGACGGATGAAAGCATAATTAAGTTCTAGGGACGAACTAATAGCCAATTTTATAGAACGTTTTTTAGAAGGTTTTATGGAATGTTGAATTGATAAGAGAGAATCCGCGAAAATATACTGAAAGATTAATCGAGTAATCAGAATTATACCAGCACGTAAATCGAACTCACATGTATATAATCTTGTATGTCAATTGGGATTATTCGCGCTGCTGTTTTCATGCGCGGAATCGTTGGATTGTAAACAGGAACGCGATGCAATATTCGTTGATTCGAAAAAGTACATCGTATTTACGAGCGGTGTTGTTTTGCAGTATCATATTGTCTGTCAGATCAGGTGACGCAAATTAAAGCATAGCACGAGTACCTCGCGAATGAACAGTTGCTGTAGGGATAATTAATTGGGGTCAATTAGAGTAATTGCGATATGGAGATAAATGCAATATCGAAATATGTTTCCATATTATGATGAAAAAAGTTTATTGAAAAGTTATTATTTATTAAATTATAAAGTATAAAAATAATAATCTATTTATAATAGATATCATGAAATTGTCAAGAAATGCTAATTATACTTCCGCAGATATCTGCATAGCTCTCTGCTGTATTTTTAAAATTTTCTTTTATACGATTGTTACATAAATTATACTCATAAATTATGTAAAACTATTCAAAGGAAATAGAGAAAAGAACAGAAATAGAGGCTGATTATATTTTGCCTATATATTTCCTCATTACGTTTAATGGCTTGTATTTTACTGTTTGTGTGAGATTAAAATAAAAATATTGTATTTTTGTTTTTATTTCAAAGCACGTAAGAGTTTCGTAACAGATGAAAAGTAATACCAAAGTTGATTTATACAACGGTTTATGTAGCGATTAATCTGTTCGCGACACAAGCAAAACGACGACGGTTCCCCACATTGGCTTCTCTGTTGCAGAAGAGATGAATGCCATGTGTCAAACGTTATTCTCTTTGTCTTTCACGAGCAACCGATTATTCGAGGTGAACAGAGGCGTGATTTTTCGGGACAACGGATTGGCTCAAAAAATATATTGTTTCAATAACGTTGTTACGGCTGCAGTAACTGTTGCATTGCACGACGGGTGACAGCACAAATTATGGTTTTTCGTGTTCGTCCTTGTAATTGAACATTCTGTTAGAAAACTACTTCAATTTTTCAATCAAATAGTGAAATCTGGTGTAACGTTGCCTTTGAAATATTTCAGTACGTTGAACGATATTGTGTCGCGAGACAAAATATTTAAAAATTGCAACGATAATTAATCCTCTAGAATATTTTTTACTCGAACTTGATTGCTGACCCGCTTTATGGAAAAGCTATCGATTACAAAAGCTAATGTCGATTGTTTTAATTTGTTAAATATTTTTTGTTCTTTTTAGTACAGATTATTAAAAGTTTATAGATGATTTGTTGAAACTGCGGATTATACGTATATATAGATATTATATCTGATTTTGTATTTTATTTTTGTATATTATTTTAACTGTAGATCTTAATAAATAATTAAAAAGTATTTTCTCTCTTGAAATTAACTTTGATGTTATTATTTATATTATAAACAAAAAATACTCTTAATTATAGTAACATTCTAATGAAAACAAATTTTATTAATAAACAAATAATATTTTATTACAAACATATTTTATTAATTTGAGCAGAAAACATTTAGCTTATATAAACTTCAAATTACCAGCTGCTTCTCTCTATATACTCTTTATTATTCTCTTGTAGTTTCGTTACATGCTTCGTTTAATTAATGTAGCTTAATTACAGTTTCTTTATTATTTTTTAACATCACGATATTCAGTAAATCTTTGCTGTAGGAAGATAAAGCATACATATACAGGGTGTTCGTGAATTTTTTTCTATACATTGACAGTATGTTCTATAAGCGGAATAAGAAAAAATATTATATGTACCTACAACATAAATGTAGGTCTTTAAATGCTTTATTAAAAAGTTAACAATAGTAATAACAATATAAAACGTAAAGAAACAATTTTATCTAAATTTATATTTCAAATTGCCTACGTTAATACAAGCGTGACTTGATATAATTTTGAATTTATCATCTTTCTTTCTTCTTAAGAAGAAAGATTTTCGCTATCCTTGCAAAAAAGGTGATAAATTCAAAATTACATCGAAGTCACATTTGTATTGACATGAGCAATTTAAAATATAATTGAAATTCTTCCTAAAAAGGAAGATTATCTTCATCATCGTAAAAAAAGTAATAAATTCAAAATTATATTGATGTCACGCTTGTATTGATATGAGTGGACGGCAGTTTAAAATGCAAATTTTTAAAATTATTCTTTTTACACATTTTAAATTCTTGTTATAACTTTTTAAAAAAATATTTAAAGACCTATATTAATGTAATATTTTTTTCTTATTTTAGCTTGTAGATCTACTGTCAAAACTTGTATGGAAAATTCGGACACACTCTGTATTTTTAAAAATAATCTTTAGTCAAATTATTAGAATTTTTGTTATATAAAAGAATTGCAATCTAAATAGCATTTTCAAGTATTTTCGCAAATACAAGTTTTTAATAATTCATCAATAATCTATAGAGAAACAGTTTTACATGCATATGTAATAATAATAATAATTTTGTTGAATTTCGTGTTTTTCTTTGATACTGTTTGTTTATTCCATTAAAATGTAACGATGAAACATAAATCCAAGTAAGTTTTCCAAAATTTTTTTCATTATGTAAGTTGTTGGAAACATTTGACGTCTGAGTGGAAAAATTGAGATGCTGTCGAAATCTGTGGTAACGCCTCTAAAACCCTTTATTAGCCGGTGTTTGAGTGAAATTCAAGTTGGCCCTTGAAATACAAGTTGAAGAGTGCTGAGTTGGCATGGCACTGAAGAACAGAGAGAGAGAGAGAGGAGCTTAGTGGACCCTCAAAAGCGCGTTGCTGCCCGGTATGTCGAAGCTTCGTCGCGACTTAGGTTTCTTTGAAATTAGCGATATCGAGAAAATCCGTAGTAATAAACTGCATTTTGACAGAATGCACTTTTATTTAAGGTTTTAACACACACAGCTTATTCGCTCAATTGTTCGAAAATATTTCTGTAAGAGGGATGGCTATATTTCTCTATGTTTGTTTGACAATTTATTTAATTTATTGAATTGCAATGCGCAATTGATATTTGCTGATAAAATATTGACTGATTGTAAATTACAAATTTTTCTCCCGAGGCTACAGCTGCAGCTTTTCTGCGTATTTTTTTTTATTAAAATGGAAATTAATTTTGAACATTTGTTATGTAAAAATAAATTGGAGTAACAAAACACTCTTCATCTGCTCACTATGTATAACTCTATATCGAAGAAATAAAATGTGAATATATTTCATAGAGCAGAAGTTCGTGATAAATAATAGCAATGACATACATCTCGAAACTGGAAGGTGGCAAAGTTGATAATGCGTTGATCATTTTCCGATTTCCGCCCGTTACATATAGTTCCATTGGTCCGTGTTATATATGATTCCTCGCCGTCTTGCTAATGCACTTCATTACTCTAAGTGTTCTCTTTCAAAGCTATTATCGAAATAGTTGAATAAAATATTTTAAATTGCAAATATTTCAAGTTGCGTTTGTGATCATTTAACTGATAGAAATCAACAATTATACTGGCGATATCACCGGTCATTATCCATGTAGATAATTCAAAAGAAATAAGTTATTAGTGAGTGAAAAAATTACTAGTAATTAAGTTACTAGTAAATAAAAAAATACACAGGTAAAAAAATAGACAGTTGTAACTGTAGCTTCGGGAGAAAAGTTTATAATTCACTATCAGTTATCTTAATAATTACATTTTTAAGAGTTATATTAATTAAAATTTAATTAAATCAAGAATTATACAAATAAAATTATGTTAATTATTGTAAATTCTACTTTAGAGCGTAGCCGAGGAAATTATCCAATTTATAGGCAATAAGTGAAAGTTCTCTTCCTGTTGCTATTTCCTTTCAGACGTCAGTCGTCTTACCGGTGGCAAGACGTGCAGTGATTTGTGTTGTAGCGATCGTAATAAATAACCACTGCAAACAAGGTCCGTGATGTCTTGCCTGATAAATTATTTGCTTCCAACTTAACTTTTACCGTGAGCTTAGTTTGCACGAAATCGACCATTAGTCAGTGTCCCCCCGGCGCTATTCTCGCGCATCGGGTAGGCGCGTAAAACGAGACAAACTAAAATCGACCATTTATTATGCAGCAGCTGGACTGAGCTTTACAGCGAATGGGAAGCTCGGCTGGTCTTTTTTTCCGTTGCAAATGACTGGATTGGGTTTCATTATAGCGCGACGACACGGCGAAGCCACAGTCCCTATTACTAGTTTGTGCAATCCTTTCGTTGCATCTAGTTAGACGTGTTGATCAAAGTAACAATAATATGAAAGTGAATGGTATAACTAAAAGTAAATTTGATTGGATGCTGCGGTCATATTATATATGTATAGGGAACGTTTTTGTGAAATTAAATTAATATTTTTGTGCAAAATATTTTGCGAATGTTTTGCCTATGATTAAAGCTCGTTATTAGTGTGAATTGCTGCATGAATAATGTTAAACATATTATGTCGTATATATTTTACGTATTTTAAAGCAAATTTATGTTTTGTAGATATATATCATTTTACTTCCACCTATACCGTTAAAAAAGCTTTGTCAAAGTATAATATTAAAAACTTGCATATTTTTATAAATATTTATTACGCACTTTACAACAGCATGGCGTAGTGTAATTTAAATTTGTGTTATTTATTTCATATTTGGTATATAGTTTGCGCGATCCGAGTCACATTTCTTGCATTATTAAAAATGCAACAATCGGATAATTAAGTTCATCAACAACGAAAGAACGATAATTATTTTTATCTACGATTTAGGTTTAATAATAATTCTGTTATAATAGAAATTAAATTCCTAAATTAACTAATTTATATAAAATTAGCTGAACAATAAGATTCTGCTATCTCATTGCATTTCAATCGTACGTCAAAATACTTTGATGAATTGATTATGTACAACTTACATGGCTTACTTATTTACATTTCGACAAAAAATTATGTAATTTTTTAATAAGCAGTATTGCCTTATTACTATATCAATTACTATTTACACATATATTAAAACAAAAAATATGTTTGATTTATGTTAATTAAAAAATCGAGTGCGAAATGATTAAAAAAAGGTTGTTCGACAAGTGTATATTTCGTAAGCATTAGAGAAGTTCGTTACTTTCTTTAATCAGAGTTTTAGCGAGACGGTGTGCTCTTTAACACAAGCTAGATGGTTGGCGCGCCAACCCAGATTCATAGTGTCGAACTCGCTGTAGCATCGTGCAACTTTGGGTCGAGCCCACTTTGAACCATTATCCTCGACGAACAATCTCCAGGTGAATAAGTTTGCGGAGAGCTTTTGCGCGTCACGGCCGGGTGCAAAGCCAAAGAGCAGAAACCTAGCCGTTCGAGTGAAACTTTCGGCAATTAATGCCGGCGATCCTTCGCCAGGATAGCAGGTTTCAATAAGCCCGATCGAACGTTTAATATGCGGAGTACTTCGACTAACCGAAATTCGTTAGGTAAGAAGATTATAATCGAAGGTTGTAATTTAACGTAAAAATCTAAATCTATTATTTTTACATTATAAAAAATAAATAACATTATATAAAATAAATTTTTTACATTATATAAAATAAATAATGCTTTCAGTGAAGAATCTTGTTGTTCTTTGTGCATAAAATAAATAATTCTTAAAGTGAAGAGTTCTTGTTTTTTATATATTCAACTATTTACACTGATATTTTTAACGATTTAGATCAATCTGTTTTTAGAATTTTTAATATTTAAAGAGCAAAGTCTGATGAATACTATCTCAATAATTTTAAAAGTAGGAGAGAGATATGTATTTAAAAAAAAGAAGAGATGCCTTTATTTGATTACCAATTGATTACATAAATTGAAAACACACGTTTATGAAAAGAAAACTTCATTCGATCATTTACCAATAACAAAAACTAAAAATATTCTTTTCTTTGAACTTTCTTCTTAGAGAAAAAAAAACGTGAGAATTTAATAAGACGTCCAACTTTAAAATTGCTTTTAATCGTGCGTTATAATATATCATACACATTATATATACATATATTATATATACCGTATAAAGCATACATATATATATAT
>NW_017305672.1:270871-272088 GCF_001594115.1 Trachymyrmex septentrionalis
ACTATATATTTTACATATATATTTAAAAAATTATACATAAATTTTATTTTAAATTATGTATTTTTTTCTTAATTTATAATTGTTTTAATAAATAAAAGATTTTATTATTGAATTTTTATTATTGAAAATTTAATTAGAAATTAAAAAAAAAGTTTATTATTATTTTATCTAAATTGAATGTTTTAACGAACGTGTTTTAGATTAAAATTTTGTTACAATAAAGTTTTCATGAATTTAATAGAAAAATGTTAATTTTTAATATTAAGTAGTTCCATGGTACTAAAGTTGCCGTTAAATTTTTGTCGAGAAAAGATGAAAAATTATTAATACAAGAATTAAAAAGAGTGCAAAATTTTTGTTATATTCCGTACATTTACAAAAATATGTGTTATATTTTTATGTTTCTCCATTTTTGTCTTTCTTGATTTTTATATCATGGTGTTATTTTTAGAATTCAAGTCTTATGGTGCACTCTTCTACATTGAGAAGAGTATATACACCATATAGGAAGATTTCTACAGAGAGAAATCTTCTTTCTCTCAAGTAAAATATATCGCAACTGGATAGATGTCGACGCGCCTTATCGATAGTGCGACGTTTTAAAATTTCTCAAGTGGAAATTTCAACGTATCGCGAAATACTTTCCACGTGTACAGAAAGTCCTGTTTGCATATGTATATCGGAAAGATGAGTACGAAAAAAATTTTGTTAAACGAATTACCTGATGTAAACATTCATGATAAATAATCAGTCATAATCAGTTATCAATCCGCATCATTTTCGCGTAATTACTTTATCGATTTTTCCTTGAAATCGAGATATCACTTGATTACTCTTGTTAAATGTAAATGATGTCGAATTTATCGGTATTCAATAATAGGTACGCGATAATCACAGTTAATTTTTAAATGATATTTGAATGGCAATTTTTGCATTTTGATCGAAAATATTAAACGAAAATTTTTTTATGATAACATTTGTGAATAAAATTTTAATCTCGACGATATAAATTATTTGTTACAAGAACGTTCTATTGTTTTTATTTAAAATTCGAGCTTTTAGAAATCAAAATAAATATAAGTTTCTTATCTTTGTTAATCGACATATTTTAATTCCTTACTACTATTGCATTACATGCTCTTGTACCTATATAAATCAATTATTGCGAACATGTACACACACACACGCAAGCACACACACCCCCCCCCCCCCACACA